>NC_080696.1:67151522-67255594 GCF_030445035.2 Dasypus novemcinctus | reverse complement strand
TAAAGAAGACGAGCAGACAGCAAACAGAAACAGAGAGCAGATAGTACATACAAACAAGGGGGGAGAAATAAATAAGCTTTTTTTAAAATAATGCTTAAAAATAAAGAGAAGCTTAGTGAAGAGAACTCTCTGAAATTTTTTCAGAATTAAGTTTTCTAATCATTTCCTATCACTAAAGAAAAACGCCATTTATCAGAATACACCTAAAGAAAATCTCAACTCACCAAAGATCAGTCACCCAATTAACTAACAGGGCGAGCATTAAAGTAAAAGAAAGCGGGGAAGCGGAGTTGGCCCAGCGGTCAGGCCGTCCGTCTACCACAGGGGAGGTCCGCAGTTCAAACCCCGGGCCGCCTCGACCCGTGTGGAGCTGGCCCACGTGCAATCCTGTTGCGTGCAAGGAGTGCCGTGCCACGCAGGGGGGTCCCCCGCGCAGGGGAGCCCCACAGGGCAAGGAGTGCGCCCTGTAAGGAGAGCCGCCCAGCACGAAAGTGCAGCCTGCCCAGAAATGGCACCGCACACACACAGAGCCAACATAGCAAGATGACACAACAAAAACACAGATTCCCGTGCCGCTGACAACAATGGAAGCCCACAAAGAAAAAAGAACACGCAGCAAACAGACACAGAGAACAGACAACTGGGGGCGGGGGGGGGGCAGGACAGAAATAAAATAAATAAATCTTTAAAAAACAAAAAAGCAAAAGAAAGCAAATATTATCACCAATTCCATTTACCCTAAATTTTCATTGCTAAAGACCAGTCAAGACAAAGCACCAAGGCAGTGGTTCTAAAATTTGCAAGCATGTCTCCCCTGAAGAGAGAGCAAGTGCACATTTTGGTGTTTTTCCCTGCTCTCCTCTTATACGCTGCTAACAGCAGACCACAAATAGCTGAGATATTAAGTGCACCACCCACTCCAAGCACACTGGGTGAGGATGGTGGTCAGCCCAAGAAAGGCGTGTCACATGGGAGGTCACATGGGGGTCACCTCATCGTAGTTGGTGTCGTTCAGATCCTCGTCATCATCGTCTGCAGTTTGGTTTTTCTTCATCTGGTCACCAACAGTCCTCTTGCCCGGTGGTGCATGCCGGTCATCCACAGGGTCATTGGCATCCCGGGCAGGCCCAATGTCTGACCGGGTGGTGAAGCCAGTGGCACTGCAGGAGACCCCAAGACACCCACCAAGGCGGGATCTCGTCACCTTGTTCCTGTGTTCTCCCCTCCACCCTCAGTCCTCACTCACAGCACCTCTTTTTCTAACACCTCAGAAAACCTCCAAAAGGAGCTGGTGGATCGCCTCTTTGGGTGATGAGCCTTCCGACATACTGTGAGGGGGCGGCCCCACCTTCTCTTCCACATGAGATGCCAGGGTATCAAGCCCTCCTTGCTCCTAGGTTCCAGCCTCGCATCTTCAACAACCTGCTGACCTCTCCACCTTGGCATCCTGCAGCAACACTGCCTTTCCGATGCCTACCATTCGCTGTGCCCCGTGCTGTGCTACCTTCCTCAGGGCTTCTCCCTGCTCCCCCCCCCCCTTTTTTTTTTTTTTTACTGCTCGTATACAAAATGTCAGCTTCTCCTCAACCTCTGCCACATTTATACATCTCTAAATCCAACCCTCCTTCTAAACTTGGCTCAAATGCTGCCACAGAGTATTCTCTGGTCTCGGGTACCCAAGTTCTCAATCTGTTTTCCTCTTCAGGTTACTTATGAGAATGCCTCACCCCCGCTGGATACCCACGAGAAGCCCAATGGTTTTCCTAATCAAATTAAAAACTAAGCAAAGAGGATAATGGTTGTTCGGTCTTTCAACCATTCGTGGTGGTTGCCTGTGCAACAAGCATGGGGACCTGGCACAAACCTCACAAATGCCTCCCTGCCTGGGAGGCTGACGGTTTAAACCAGCAGCAGAGGGTGAAAAATGCCAGAGGGAACGAGCGGGACTCTAGGGGCAGCCACAGCAGTGGGGCCTCATCCCAGCTGCACCGCCAGACAGGCTCAGTCTCAACGAATCCCTCTCCTGGGATTCATCGCACTGGTATTACTCCCCGCGGGTCTCTGAGCGCCAAATCACACACACCTGCTAGAGTCTGCCGGTCTATCCTGACCCCCAAGCCCACTGCGTGGGCCAAACCTTGACCTGCTACCTTTCGACTGCGTAGCTGGAGGCCCTAACTTACTACTGCTCTCGTTCTGCGAGCTGTCCTAAGTACTGCTGCCTCCAGGAAAGAAGTGTGGGTACAAACGGGGCGGTCCTTCCCAACTGGACCAGAAATGCAGAGGGGCAGGCGAGAGGGGGCCGGGCCAGGAGTGCGAGCGACACTCAGTGCGGTCCCGCCGCGTCCCCCTTTCCCAAGTGCCCGCTCCCCGCGCCCGGCCCGCGGCCCCCTCCCCATCGCGCGCGCTGAGTCCGCTCCGCGGCCCGCCCAGGCCTCACCCCCGGCCCAGGCCCGGCACGTAGCCCAGCGGCGCGGGCATGCCCAGGAACGGCTTCTTCTTCTTGTTCATGGCGGCGGCGGCGAAGGCCGGCAAGGGAAGGGACGGAGGCCGCGGCCGCGGGCAAAGAGCGCGGACGCCCGACGCTTCGCCGCGGAGAGAGGGCGCAGCCCCGCGTCACCCGCGCCCCGGAAGCAGATTCCGCGGTCCGCACGAAGCCCCGCCCACACGGCTGTCCGGGCGGAAGTTCCCCGGCGGTGCTCCCGGCGGCTTCCGGCCACGGCTGTGGGGCGGGGAGGCGGCGGGAGCGTGCGTGGCAGCGTGTGATCGTGGCCAGGTGGGCAGCGCCCGCGCGGCACCGAGGGGCCAAGGGGCGACACCACCCTCTACAAACCCTGCGGGACGACCCTGCTGAACGTGACATTTCTGTGCCCTGAGTTTCGCGATGCGTTTCGCGAGCAGGCCCCCAGCCTGTCACAGCGGCCCGGCAGCCGCGGACCCTCGATTCGGGCCCAGCCGCCCGCGCTGCCCCTCAGAGCTGGCTCTTGGGCAGGCCTGCTCACGTCTGATCGGGGCTGCACGCCTGTCTGGGTGTGGAATGTGTTGATTGTGCTCCTAACACCCAGATTCCTGGGCCCCGGTCGGCGCACCGGACCCTGGCAGCTAACACGGGGACGCCGGTCGCTGTCGGGCCCACCCTCACCCCCCACCATTCCCTGAACATTCTGGTGGAGGCCAGAGCCTGCCTGTCTGCTCATGGCCCTGTCCCCAACCCAGAAAGCAGCTCCTTGCCCACCAAGCCTCCTGAAGGAGAACTAACTCGTAAAATAAATAAATGCCACAAATATGCCCACGAGCAAGTTATTATGTGTGCGTGGGTGGTCACAGCATGTGAATTCTGTGTGCCTATTTACTCTGTGTCCTAGTGGAGGGCGTGCGTGTCTTTAGGTGGACATGAGGCTACCTGCGTGCATTCCGGCATGTCATAAGCAGCCTTGCTCATTCTGGCCGTGGGGGCATCCACCAGCCCCCAGGACCTCAGTCCAACTGCACCTGCTCTGGAAGAGCAGGCAAAGAAAGCCCAGCCCTTGGCTGCACCGGGCAGCCACGCACTCGCGGCCCCCCAGCCCACCCGAGCGCTTCTCACTAGGAAACGTGGAGCAAACCCATCCCCTCCACCTGCGACAGCCTCCCCCGCCCCTGCAGTCTCCCCCAGCTGGCCCTATTCAGTCCCTGAGCACTACACCATGTGCCGGGCACGGCTCCAGATACTCAGAGGGGAGTGGAGAGGCGCGCGGCGCCTCGGGAATTCACAAGCTGGCGGGGGTACGCGGGGATGCAGCTGGGTCCTCGGAAGACCACGCAGGGCCCGTTGGAGAAGAGGTCTGCAGGATGCGAAGGCGTGAATGAAAGAGTGCGCGAATACTTTAAAGCGGGAGGAGAGCGGAGGGCGGGGTTGGGGGGCCGCCCGGCCCTTGGCCAAGGCCCCGGGGTCGAAGACCCAGGAGTCCGCAGGGTGGTGCGCACACACACAGGCGGCCGCTCGTCCCCGCGGACCCCGCCTCGGACGTCCGGCCCCCGGGCACAGAGACGCAGGCCTCGGAGCCCGGCCAGGTGCGCACGGACGCCCCTTGCCCTCGCCGGCACTCTGCACACGCAGCCCCGCGCGCGCGCCGCCACACCGCGGAGCTCCCAGAGCGCGCCCGGCGCGGAGGGCTCGGCGGGCAGGTGCCTCCCGCGCAGACTCGCCGCTCGCGGAGACCCGGCGCAGCTGCGGGCTCCGGCTCGGGCGCGAGGAGCAGCCCGGCGCAGGGGGCGCGGCGCTCGGTGAGGCGGGGCGGCGGCGCGCGTTCCCCGCGGCGACAGCAGCGCGGCGCGCCGGGCGAGGGGCGTATGCGCGCGGGCCCCATGTTCACCGAGCTGAGGTCCAAGCCGAGCCCCCCACGAGGCGGCACCCGGGCGGTGCGCGCCGGCCTCGGGGAGCGCCGAGATGTGGATGGTGAGCGGGCCGCGTCGGGCCGGGCGCGGGGGTCCTCGCGGGCCGGGGCTTGGGGACGGAGGGGAAGAGAGGCGGGACCCTGCGGGCTCGGAGGGGCGGGTTCGGGCCGAACGGGGACCCCGTGGCCTTTGTCCTGCGCGGAGGGTGAGAGGAGGACCAGGAGGCTTCAGGCCTTGGGGACCGGCGCGCCCTTGGCTTCGGGGGGCTTGGCCGGGCTCCTGTCTCCAGGCTAGCCCCACACTGGGGTCACCTTTCTCTTCGCGCGCAGGACACCCTGCCCGGCCCTGCAGCGGGGCAGAGAGGGTCTGCGGTCACAGCCCAGATCGCTGCCCCGCCCCACTCCTTGCTAGAAATCGGACGTTAGACTGGGAGGGACTCCACCAACTCAGCCCCCCACCCCTAGCGCCGAGCAGGAAGTGGGCGCGGCCCAGCCGGCCCTGGGCAGGTGCGGAGGCAGCTGACTGGTGGGCCAGGAGGAGCGCGCTCCAGCCGCTGCCCGGAGGTCCGGGGAGCACAGCCGACCCCGCCGCCCCTCCCCTGGAAGGTGCGGCCTTAGAATAAGTCTTTGCCGACTGTTACTAGAAGACAGCTCTGCAGCGGTGCCCACATCGGCCACACCCTCTGTCTGACCTACGACTTCAAGCTCTCAAACTTAGGGTCAACCGGAGTCATCTGCTCCTGGAGCGTTGCAAAGCGCCGGCCCCCCTGAGAAGAGCCTAATTCCCAGGAGTCTGGGAGAGGTGGGAGGAGCAGGCTAGAATGCTCTTTGCTGTTCCTGAGACCCCCTGAGCACAGGGCCCGGCTGTTTGCGGGAGGGAGGGTCTCTCATCCTAGGACTGCTGCGCCAGGGGGAGGCGCGGGCCCTGGCCTCACGCCGCACCTGCTGGCTGGACGCCGTCAGGAGGTGGCGAGCCTGCGTCCCACCTGCCTCTCCGCTCTGGACGTATCCTTCCTTCCCTCCCTCACGATGCTTCTGGCTGAGCTTCTGGCTGCCCTCAAGGCATCTGTCCTGCCTGAGCTCAGCCGGCAGCGACCCCAGAAACAGCAGCGAGGCGACCCTTGACGAGCAGGATGAAGCCAGTGTGGGGAGAGGGAGCGCGGGCATCGCCGTGGTCCCCGAGCCCATCTGCACCCAGCGCCCAGCATGCCTGTGCTGAGCCGGCGTCTGCCCGCGGGCCCTGCCACATGCCCAGTGCTGGCTGGCCCGGGTGCCCCGTGGGGACAAGCCTGTGCAGAGGCAGTGTGGCGGGAAAGCCCAGCATGTGTCTGGGACTCCGGTTGTCTGCTTGCCCAGAATTCGGGTTTCTCTTCAATGAGTCACGTCAGTGAGCTCCAGCAGGGGCCCGGCCTGGACGGCCAGGTGCAGCTGCAGAACGGGAGCCATCGGTGCTAACAGGCAGGGAGATGTGCTCAGAGGCCCCCAAGCCCCCACACTCGGGTCCTTAGGGTCCAGGACCTCCAAGCCTCGTGTCCTTTTTGTGGCGTGGAGGCCAGCCCCAGCAAGGTGAGCGTCAGGGCTGCCCGGAATAGAGCCCTCACCTAGCTAGGGGGTCTTGGGCCCCCTGGGGCAAGCATTCTGTCTGACCTAGGAGAGTCTGTCCTGCTCTAGGGTGGCTTGGGAGGGGAAGGTGTTCCCAGGGCTTTCATCTTTGGGCCTGGTGGTCTCCTAGAGCCAGCTCCCCTCATGCTTCCTCCTGCCTCTGGGATCTTGGGGTCCCTCCCTGGTGCAGGGGAGAGGTGGCTGAGCAGGGAGCTGGCTCAGGGAGAGGAGCCTCTGGCTTCACTGCTGGCTGCCCGCTGACCAGGCTCCCCTGCACTCCAGCCACCACCCATTTCAGCTTCTGCCGGACCCTTCTGGAGCACACAGTGTCAGCCGAGACCATCCCCTGCCATCTGCCCGGGACACCAGGTGCCAGCCTCACCTGGCATGACCCCCGCAGCCAGAGGGCTGCCCGTGGCCGACCTGTCAAGCTCCTCCAGCAACCTGGCACAGAGACCCCCCAGGTACTTCCTGCCCACCCGCAGCCTGGCCCTCCCTGTGCCACCACCTTTGGCTCTACCTGCCTGCCCCCTCCACAGCAGGACCAGCTGAATTCTGACCACTATGGCCACCTGCCCCACCCCCTGCAGGGCCGGCTATACTCTGACCACTACGGCCTGTACCATACGAGCCCCTCGCTAGGTGGCCTGGGACGGCCTGTCGTCCTGTGGAGTCAGCAGGACGTCTGCAAGTGGCTCAAGAAGCACTGTCCCCACAACTACCTCGTCTACGTCGAGGCCTTCTCCCAGCACGCCATTACCGGTACTGGGCAGCCCGTGGACCCAAGAGCCCTTCCTCGACCCCGGCCTGCCTTTCCCACTCCTCCAGCCTGTTTCTTCCTCTGTCAGCCCCTCCCTCGGGGTCTCTGTGAGCCTCTCCCAGGCTCTTCGTCTCTGTCTCCATGTCTTGTTCTCCGTCTTTGGTCTTTGTCTCCCCCCCGCCGTCAGCCATGTGTCTCCGAGCCTGCCAGTGCCTCTCCGTCTCTGCCTCTCCTCCCTCACTCCCTCCCCCTCCCCCGCCGCCCCACTCTCAGTGCCCGGTGTTGACCTCCGCGTCTCTCCTCTTCCTGACCCAGGCCGGGCACTGCTCCGGCTGAATGCAGAGAAGCTGCAGCGGATGGGGCTGGCGCAGGAGGCACAGCGGCAGGAGGTGCTGCAGCAGGTGCTGCGCCTGCAGGTGCGAGAGGAGGGGCGCAGTCTGCAGCTGCTCAGCCAAGGTCAGTGGGAGGGGCTGGGAGCAAGGGGGAGAGGCTGCGGGAAGCCTGGGGGCCTGGGCTGGATGTTCCCGAGTACCCCTAGGCAAGCTGACCTCCAGAGGGCAGCTGAGGGTCCCAGTCAGGGCAGAGTTGACCACCCGGGGCTGCTCCCTGGGCCCGCGCCCCTCCCTCACCCCCACCCACCCCGCAGCTTCCTTCGGAAACATGTCCTAGCTGCTGTCGGAGGCGGGATCCACAGACCCCAGCACTGTGACCGGAGCCCATGGCAGAGGACGAGGCAGAGCTGGCTGCATAGCCCCCCTCGGACCCTGCAGGGCGCCCCAGTGGCCAAGCCCCTCCGAGTGGACGGGCCGGCCCAGGAGCCCCACCTGCACCGGCCTCGGGTCGGGCACTCCGGATGCGCCCTGGGGCCAGGCAGGCATGGGGCTGCACGAGTGCGCCCTGCTGGGGACCGGGAGCCCAGGCCCGTGCGGGTGCTGCCGGCAGCGCCTGGCAGGGTGCAGCTGCGGGGAGCAGAGGGCGGGTGGGCATCCCCCAGGGCCCCAGGGAGCGTGTTCTTTTGTATTCCTGACCCACTGCCTGCTCGTCATGTACCCTCCGGGGCATCCCTGCCCTCTCCCAGGGGCGAGGCCTGCCTGCCTCACTCAGCACTGCAAGGAGGAGCCCTGCGCGGGCTGGACAGACGGCCGCTGCCTCCCTGGGTGTGCTCTGCCCTGCCCCTGCCCGTTCCTGCCTGGTCTTGTTTCCAGCACCGGCCAGCCAGGCACCGTGCCCAGCGCGTTCACGTATTAGGAACCCTCAGCACAGCCTGTGTCTACACTGGGAGACCGAGGCCAAAGGGGTCAGGGCCCATGGCCGCAGCCCATGGCCGGAGGCTCCCACCCAGCACCATGGGTGGGCTCAGCAGAGCTCAGCAGGGCCCTGTGGCCGCACGCGTGGGTCTTGTCTGTAGGCATCTTTCATACCCGCTAACGTGGGAGACCTCCTACTGGAGTGTTTCATTGCCCTGCCCGGGAACACCTGGACCCTGAGGGGCGCCTGGCGCATGTAGACGCCCCCCGGTGTCGCCCGTCCTCCTGGACCACAAGGGCGTGGGGGGTTTGGGGGTTTGGGGACGGTGCTGCCTGCGGAGGTTCAGCCAGGGGGGCAGGGTGGCCTGGCAGCCCCCGCCCGGCCCCGCACCTCTGCCCTTTCCCCATCCTCTTGGGGACTCTGAAAATCTCAGGGACAGATGAGGCCGGGCCCCAGCCCCCTCCCCATGTGCCCTGAGCTGGCCTTGGAAGCCGAGCTTGTTCACTCTGGGGCCCCTTGGAGCCCCCACCCTCTGTCTCCACTGCAGGGAGCCCCTCGTCTCAATCTGGCCAACCCGAGGTCCCCAGGCCTTGTGCCATCACGAGGTTGCCCCAGGACCCTCTTATCTCCCCAACCCTGTCTTGTCTCGTCTTCCTCGTTTTGTGTTCACTTTTTTATATTCTGGCAAAAAGATCAGAAATAAAACCTGGTTCTCAAGGGCCTGTGTGGTGCCAGGATCTGGGGGCAGGGAGGGGGTGGGGGCGGGGGTCAACTCGGCCGCTGCCACCAGGGGCGGTTGTGCCACACCGGGGCAGGGGCAGCAGGTCTGCCCCAGCAGTGCCAGCAGGGCAAGAGGCAGAGGCTGGGAACGTGGGCTCCAGGTGAGTGAACCCCGTGCTACACACGCGTGACGTCCTCCGACACGCCAAGCACCCGCCAGCAAGGCTGAGCACAGCGCACGTTCCTTTCCTGCAGGCCGAGGACCAGCAGCAGAAGCTGGTGAGGGCAGGCCCGGGCCGTGCCCTCCAGCCTCCCTCCCTGTTCTGGCCAGGTCCCGATGCGTGGGCCTGCCCTTCCTGCCCGAGTCCCCTCTCCTCTCGTGGAAGGACACTTCTCACGGGTCTTAGGGCACACCCAAGATCCAGGTCTTCTCCCCTCAAGGCCCCTCCTCACCTGAGAGACCCTGAGTCCTAGTAAGGTCCTATCCACAACTCCTGAACTGAGCCAGGACACCCGAGCTGCCAGCTCCGGCAGGGCAGCGCCCGGCACCCCCACAGCCGTGCTCCCCGGTCTGTCACCAACGTCCCCCCCAAGACGGCTAGCAACTGCCCCCCACCCCCCACAGACCCGCAAACGTTAACCCCGGACCTACGACAACACCCTAGCAGTCACGGCACAGCCCTGCTCCCCCAAGGCCGCACTGACCAGCCTGGCCTCCAGACACACGTGACGCAGGCACAGGCGGTCCCGGCCCTGTGACGCCTGCCGTGGCAGCAGTGACACGCTGGTGCTAACAAGCAGGCTGACCCCCAGCCGGCGCCCGAATCCAGGTGCCCAGCCACCTGCCCCTCCCGACAGGCACGTGGCCTTCCTTGGGGAGGGCTGACTCGCGACTCTCCTGCAGCAGCCCCTCCCAGAAGCCCTGCAGGACAGGCTCCTGGGCATGGGGATGGCCGGTGACGGAGGTGTATGACCTTTCTCCTGGGGACGGACGATCTCGCTGGATTTCCAGGGAAGGCAGGAAGGTAGGCCTGCCGTCTTCCCCAGCGCCTCCCACCTCCCCTGCCTTCCTGCTCTCTGCTCACTGATGCTGCACGAGCTGCTCCTGGTCTCTGCAGGCTTTTGGGGAGGCAGATCCGAAGGTTCCCCTTTGAGAAGAGGTGTGCCCCCAGGTAGGCTGTGCCTGGGGCTCAGAGTGGGAAGGACCTCAGGGAGGGGGTGCACCTTGTGGCCTTGGTTCCCAACTAGCAATTTCCAGTTCACATCAATTTTGAGGAGTCCAAATGCTCGTGGAATGTAAAAAGTGGCACTTTAAAAATTTTAAACTCAGTTTTGACTGTAAAAGTAGTAAACTCAGTTTTGCCATGAACATAGTAAAAAGAAAAAGTATAACTGTGTTAAGGGGCACAAAATGGAAGTGGGTGCTGTCAGGTGAGGCCTGCTCCTTCCACCTCCCCAGGCCAGGGGGCTCACAAAGCCCCTCCCTTTCCCTGCCTCTTTCATCCCCAGTCCTGGAGGTGGGGCCCCATCGCAGCCCACCCCCCACCAGCATCCCTGGAGAGGCTGGTGTTCTGGAGGGAGGGGTGCAGGGCCGTGGCTGCTGGCTGGGACAACCCCAGAGAGGGGAGAGGCCGATCCAACTGTCAAGCAAGCCTGGAAGGTGGCCAGAGTGGAAGACAGGCCCGTCTTCCTGCCAGCCCCCACGAGGTCCAGGGAGCTCGGGGGTCTCCCCTTGCTCCGCCTTCCCCGTGACCAGGAGGTGGAGACATCTGGTCGCCTCAACCCGTGTGCACCAGGCTTGCGGGCAGCACCCAGTGTCCCTGCCGTGCCTCAGTTTACCCTACCGACGGCCAAACACCTCCCTCCCAGCATAACTGGCCACTTCGCACTGGAGGCACGGCCTTATTGATCGGCGATGGATCCGGAGCCAGCCGGACCAGATGGGCCCTATCACCCCCTTTTTGCCGCCATCCCCCCCGGGCCCGCCCCCTCCCCGTCGCGGAGCGAATGCAGGAATACCGCGAGAGTTCGCCCCCTCCCCCCCCCACAGTAAAACTGTCAAAGGTGGGAGGGGCGGGAGCGCGCATGTGCGCAGCGCGGCGCGCAGCCTGCGCCGCCCGGACCCCGCGCCCCGCGCCCGCGCCCCCGCGCCCCCCGCGCGCCGCGCCCTGTGCCACCCCCAGGCCCGCTGTCCCTCCGGGCCGCCGCAGGTAAGCGCCCCGGCCCGCGCCCCGGCGCACCGACAGCGCCCCCGACCCCGACCCAGCCCGCAGCCCCGCGGGCCCCGAGACCCCGCCCGCCGCCCCCGGCCCCGCGCCAGGCCCCCGGGCCGCGCCCCGCGCCCCGCGCCCCGCCGCCCTCCCGCCTCCGCCTCCTCCAGAAAAAGTCGCCATTTTGGTTCACCGCCTTCGCCCCCCCACCCCGCACGGCGCCCGCGCGCGGCCCTTCCCGGGCTGGGCCCGCGCCCCGCGCCCGCCCCGGCCCCGCGCCCGGGCCGCAGGTGACAGGTGGCGGCCAGGCCGGGCCTCCAGGTGCGCGCGCTGCCCGGCCTCCTCCGCGCGCCCGGCCGGGGTCGGGGGCCGAGCGGCCTGCGCGCGCTTCGCGAGTTTTGTGGCGCGGGGGAGGGGCGGCGTCGCCTGCGGACCGCGGGGGCGGGGTGGCCCCGCGGAGGTCCCCCCCGCGACCCCGCGGGGGGCGGGGGGGGGGTGTCGGGAGCGGGCAAGCCTTGTGATCGCGGTGCGCGAGGCAGGCCGGTGGTTGGAGGGGTCGCCGCGGACCCCGCGGACTCTTGAGCTCTCCGCCCAGGCCGGAAACGAGGAAATAGCAGTGCCCACAGCGGGTCGCGGACGGTTGCGGTGGGCCTGGGCGGAAGCTGCCCACAGCGCCTCCTTAGGAAGTGCGGCATGGAGAGCCCGAGACAAGTTTGTTTGGCGCTCCTGGACCTTGCCTCCTGCGAGCCCAGGGCACGGGCACCCCCTGGCAGAGGGCAGTGACTCTCTGGCTACCCTCCTGGGCGCAGCAGCCCCTGCCACCCCCTCTGAGTGCGTGGCGGAGGAGGCTGCCCTGCATCAGCTCTCTCCTACTGCCTCGGTGTCCCCCTGCCAGGAACTGAGAGAGCAGAACCCCCCCCCACCCCCCGCCACTGCCCACTCTCCGGGTGCGGGGTCCCCACCGGGCGCCTCCGGGTTCTGTGCACGCTGACTTGTTTTGCTGAAGTTGTGCTGGCGGGTCTGGTGGCAGAGAAGCTCCTGGGGTGGGGGCGAGGGGGTCTGCCGGGCTGCAGGGGCTGAGCACGAGGCCACCATTTGGGTGGGGGCCTGGCAGGGGGCCTCGGCTGGCCGGAGGACCAGGCCTTCCAGCTCAAGAGGGGCTGCCTGAGGTTAAGGGTGGGTTGGTGCCTCTTAGCACCCACCTTGGCTGTCCTAGGGAGAAGGATTCACCCCCCACACACACACTGCTTTCAGTTTTGAGTGGGGGAGGGGGTAAAGGGCTTTGGGGGACAGAGTCCAGCATCTCTTTATGGTGTCCTAACTGGGCTCTAGGGGAGCCACCTCCTCCCCTGCACCCTTCCCCTCTCCTGGATGCTCCTTGCCTGCCCAGCACCGTGGGGCGCACAGCTCCCAGCTGCCCTGGGCCTCTGTGTCTGGCGATGGAGGGAGCCTGTTGTAGCTGGCAAGGCCTCAGGGACACCGAACTAGGTCCTTCCGAGCAGAAGGTGACCCCTGGGCTCTCCGGGGAGGCCCTCCCCTGTATCAGCCGCCCCACCATCACCTGCTTTCCACACGCAGGCCGCCCCTGAGCCAGAGAGCAGGCGCCCGTGGCACCCCTCCCTGCGTCCCGAGGAGGGCCAGAGCCGGCTGGCCCAGGACAGACCCCGTGGATCAGCAGCGCCTGCCGCTTGCTCTGCAGAGATGACTGACCCCTTCTGTGTTGGAGGGGGCCGCCGGCTCCTGGGGTCCAGCAAGAGCGGGCCCGGGAAAGACGGAGGCCGGAACGAGGTCCGACTCGCTGCGCTCCCCAGCCCCCCGAAGCTTGGTAAGAGGAGTCAGGGCAGACACGCAGGCCACGTGGTCCCGAGCAGCAGGGGGCCCCCCTCGGTAGTAGCCAGGGCCCAGGCCCTTGTCCTGGGCTGGCCATGTCCCCAGGCCTTGGGGCCCCTGAGCTTGTGTCTAAGCTGGGGCGTGTCATGCTGCAGGAATGCCGGTGGTCCGAGGGGGGCAGCCGGTGCCCAGCCAGGCCCCGCTCTGCTTTGACCCGGGGAGTCCCGCCAGCGACAGGACCGAAGGGAAGAAAAAAGGGCGTCCGAAAGCCGAGAACCAGGCCCTCCGAGACATTCCTGTGAGCTCCCTGGGGGCTGGGTGGGGACTTGCACCGGGCTGTGCCTGTGCCCGTCCCCGAGGCCACTGCCCTTCACATATCCCTCCCAGCCACAGCCGGGAGCTGGAGGGCACAGCTTCTGGTCAGCGCCACTGCTGGGTGGCCTGGAGTCTCCTGGGGCTGCCTGAGGGCCAGGGACCCCGTCAGCGGGGTGCTCAGCGCACACTGAGCCCTCAGCCACTGCCCGGGTTGGGGGCCAGCAGCCTGCAGGCCTGGGGAGGGCACCGTGCCCGGGGCCCGGCCTGGGTGGAGGGGTCAGCAGCCAGCCTTTCCCTACACCAGCTCTCTCTGATGAACCAGTGGAAGGATGAGTTCAAGGCCCACTCAAGGGTGAAGTGTCCAAACTCGGGGTGCTGGCTGGAGTTCCCCAGCATCTATGGGCTCAAGTACCACTACCAGCGGTGCCAAGGGGTAAGGGCCTGTGGGCTGGGGGTGAGGAGGCCGTGGGCCCGGCCCACTGCCCTGGACACCAGCATCCACTCCTGTGCGCTGGGCAGGCCCCATCCCACAACTGCCCTTCCCACCCAGGGTGCCATCTCAGAAAGGCTGACCTTCCCCTGTCCCTTCTGTGAGGCCGCGTTCACCTCCAAGACCCAGCTGGAGAAGCACCGGATTTGGAACCACATGGACCGGCCCTTGTCCATCCCTAAGCCTGGGCCGGTCAGCCGGCCAGTTACCATCTCCCGTCCCGTGGGGGTCAGCAAGCCCATCGGAGTGAGCAAACCAGTCACCATCGGCAAGCCTGTGGGGGTCAGCAAGCCCATTGGCATCAGCAAGCCGGTGACGGTCAGCAGGCCTGTGCCGGTCAGCAGGCCCGTGCCGGTCAGCAGGCCCGTGCCGGTCACCAAGCCCGTGCCGGTCAGCAGGCCTGTGCCGGTCACCAAGCCCGTGCCGGTGACCAAACCCCTGCCGGTCAGCAAACCCGTGCCCATCACAAAGCTCGTGACGGTCACGAAGCCCGTGCCGGTCAGCAAGCCGGTGCCGGTCAGCAGGCCCGTGGCCGTCAGCAAGCCAGTGACGGTCAGCAGGCCCGTGGCCATCAGCAGACCCCCACCCTGCAAAATGGTGCTGCTGACCAAGTCTGAGAACAAAAGCCCTCGTGCCGTGGGGAGGAGCAGCGGTAAGAAAAGGTACGGGGCCTGTCCAGGCCGGGGTGCTTGGCCGCGGCCTGGGGGCAGCCCAGCTCTGGGCTCCAGCCATCCTCACCTCGCCGCTCCCCTGCAGGGCCACTGACAGCCTGGACACCTGCCCCATCCCGCCCAAGCAGGCGAGGCCGGAGAACGGGGCACCTGGCTCGTCCACTGTGGGCCAGAGCTCTGGCGTCCAGCGGAGCGTGGACCTCCCGGGCGGTGGCCTGTCACCGGGCAGCAGGGCCTCTGGGGGCCGGGAGGTGCCGTGGGCGGCAGGCCCCTTGTCCCCGCCCGAGGAGGACCCAGAACGCACAAAGCACAGTAAGATGTGAGCCCGGGGGGCAGTGTGGGGATGCGTCCAGCCTCAGATGGCCATTTGACCAGACTCTTGGTCCCCACTTCCTCTCCTGAGTCAGGAAGGAAACAGAAAACACCCAAGAAGTTCACAGGGGAGCAGCCATCTATTTCAGGAACCTTTGGGCTCAAAGGTGAGGGCTAGCCGGCTGGCGCCGCCGTGGCCGTGTCCCCCCGTGGTCCCAGCACCCTCACCTGCCTGTCCCATGTGTGCTCCCAGGCCTGGTCAAGGCAGAGGACAAGGCTCGCGCCCACCGGGCCAAGAGGCAGGAGGCGACGGGCCCCGAGGACGCACGGAAGAAAGCGCCGCCCGCCCCCTGCACGGTCGGCAAGGAGGTGCTGGCCCCCGCGGCCCACCCGGCCCCAGGTGGGGGCTGCCGTGCGGCGGGAGCCGAGGGTGGGCCTCACGGGGTGGGGCTGGGGGGTCCATGGAGCCTACGGGTGGGGGCTGGGTGGACCCTGCGTTCTGAGGCCCCGGCCCCCCCAGGTGGCCCCGAGGAGCCGTGGCTGCGGGCCCTGCACGAGCGGGGGGAGGCCGTGTGCCCCACCTGCAGCGTGGTCACTCGCAAGACCCTCGTGGGGCTCAAGAAGCACATGGAGGTGTGCCAGCAGGTGAGGCCGCCCGGGGGCAGCGGGGCGGGGGGCCGGCGGGGAGGGGCGCCCGACCAGCAGGGCTGTGTCTGCAGCTGCAGGACGCGCTCAAGTGCCAGCACTGCCGGAAGCAGTTCAAGTCCAAGGCGGGCCTCAACTACCACACCATGGCCGAGCACAGCGCCAAGGTGGGCCCCGGCGAGCCCCACCCGGTCCCGTCGCGGACCCCAGCCCCCGCCCTGACGGCTGACGTTTCTACACCACCCCGCACCCCACCTGGACCTCTGGGCAGGGGGTGGGGGTCCCCGTGGGGGGCGCTGATGCCGGCCCTGCCTCCCCAGCCCTCGGACGCCGAGGCCTCGGAGGGGGGTGAGCAGGAGGAGCGGGACCGCCTGCGCAAGGTGCTGAAGCAGATGGGGAAGCTGCGCTGCCCTCAGGAGGTCAGTCGGCGGGGGCGCTGGGGCAGCGCGGGGCAGGGAACGGCAGGGGCCAGAGGGCGGTAGGACAGCGGACGGGAGCGTGGTGGGGACGTAGTGACGTGAGGTGGGTGGCAGGGGACAGGGAGGCGCCTGGCCAGCTGCTGACCTGGCCTGTGCCCCCCGGCCCAGGGCTGTGGGGCAGCCTTTTCCAGCCTCATGGGCTACCAGTACCACCAGCGGCGCTGTGGGAAGCCGCCGTGTGAGCTGGACAGCCCGTCCTTCCCTTGCGTCCACTGCGGCAAGAACTACCGCTCCAAGGCTGGCCACGACTACCACGTGCGCTCAGAGCACTCGGCCCCGGTGGGTGGCTGCATGTCATGCAGAGCGTCTGTCCGGTGCCCACCATGCTCCCTTGGGCCGTCAGCACCGCCCCGGGTCCCCCCACAGCTGCCGGGTCCTAAAACGTGCGGGTCTCCGCTTTGCGCTCGTCTGCGGCCCCTCGCCACGCCGGCTCGGGCACGTCCTCATACCTGTGTGTCCCTGACCACCAGCCCCCCGAGGAGCCCGTGGACAAGCCCCCCGAGGCCGAGGACCTGCTGGGTGTTGAACGGACGCCAAGTGGCCGCATCCGCCGCACGTCGGCCCAGGTCGCCGTGTTCCACCTGCAGGAAATCGCAGAGGACGAGCTGGCCCGAGACTGGACCAAGCGGCGGATGAAGGATGACCTCGTGCCTGAGACGGCGCGGGTAGGCCGCCTCCCCCCAAGCCGCCCCCGCCGCATCCCCGGGGCCCCACCCCCGAGTGCCACCCGGAGCCGTGGGCGTGGGTCACCCTTGGTTCCCGCCACGCCTCCAGACTCCTGGCCTCGGTAGGACGTGCCTAGCCCAGGGTCCCCCGGTGGCCCCGCCCCATCCCCTGCATCCTCCTGGCAGCCTTGCTGTGCCTTGGGGGGTCTGCCAGGCCTCGGAGGAAGGGTGCTTGGCATTTGGGGGCTTCTGCCCCTGTCGGGCTGGGGTTTTCCCACCCCCAGGAGGGTCAGGGTGGGCTGTGGCCCAGGCACTGGCCGCCCGATGGTCCCATCACCCTGGGAGCTGGACTCACCACCTGGTTTTTGCAGCTCAACTACACCCGGCCGGGGCTCCCCACGCTCAGCCCTCAGCTGCTGGAGGCGTGGAAGAGCCAAGTGAAGGAGAAAGGCCACGTCAGCTGCCCCAACGACGTGAGCTGGGCGGGTAGCCGGCAGCGGGCGGGCTGGGGGCGCTGGGGGGGCTGGGCCTCGGAGAGCCCAGGTGTAGCCCCTCTGGTGGGAGTAAGTGGGGCAGGGCCTTGCTGGGAGGGCCCTGACCATCCCCCCGGGACTCGTGGGCTGGGCCCTGCGGGGGATGGCGGCTACAAGCCCCTTCCTGTCCGCAGTGCTGCGAGGCCATCTACTCGAGCGTGTCGGGCCTCAAGGCCCATCTCGCCAGCTGCAGTAAGGTCAGTTCCCACACATCGAGCGCGCCTCCCCTTGCACCTTGTGTCCTCCAGCCCAGGGACTGGCCGAGCACTGCGCGGCCGGCCCATCCCAGCCGCTTCCCTGCCCCGGCACCTGGCGGGGCTCAGTCCCAAGGTGACCCAGCGCCTGGGGCGCCCGAGCGCAGGAGCGGCACGTCGGGTTCACGCGGGTCCAAGGCGACCTCGTGGGCCCCTGGGGTCGGCAAGCCCGGCCTCGCCGCGGCTCCTCAGTGCCTCCCTCCGTGACCCTGGGGCAGTCCCCACACCCCTCACTCGGGGTGAGGCCCGGGGGCGTCGGATCTGGGGTCTGGGTCCGCCCTCCAGGGTGCTGGACTGGCCGTGCGCCGTAGGGAGACCACCTGGTGGGGAAGTACCACTGCCTGCTGTGTCCGAAGGAGTTCAGCTCTGAGAGCGGCGTCAAGTACCACATCCTCAAGACACACGCAGAGGTGTGGGGCGAGCTGGGCGCAGGGAGGGAGCGGATGGGGTGGGTGGCAGAGAGCGGGAGTGGGTGCCTAAGGGGGGTTGGCAGAGAACAGCCTGAGCTGGATGGGTGGGCCCGAGGGTGCGGCTTGGGCCAGGGCGGGGCTGAGCAGGCGGGCACCATTGCCAAACCTAGGTTTTTCACCCAAAGCGGGTGCCTTGCCGAGCCAAGAGGCCCCCGAGTTTGGGGCCAGGGGCAGGGCCAGGGCCCGCCCGGGTGCACGGCGATCCCCAGCCTGGCACCTCCACGGGTTGCTTTTTCTTCCGCAGAACTGGTTCCGAACCTCGGCGGACCCCCCACCCAGGCACAGGAGCCAGGACTCACTGGCGCCCAAGAAGGAGGAAAGGAAAAGCCCCGGGGGCGGGAGGAAGCGAGGCCGCAAGCCCAAGGAGCGGCTCGCTGTGGAGCCCAAGCTGCCCCCCCGGCGGGACGACTGGCCCTTGGCAGGCCGAGACAAGGGGGGCCGGGGCCCCACGAGTCGGAAGGTGGGAGCCAGCAAGGGGCCCGAGAAGTGAGCTGCGGGCTGGTGGGTGGGTGGGTCCGGCCCCGGCTGGCTGCGGACTCTCCCTCTGCCCCGGTGGAGGTGCCTGACGCTGGCCTTCTCCCACCCTCCAGCCCCCTCGTCCTCAAGTGGCCAGCCACCCCCCTCCCCTGAAGGTGGCCCTTCTCCTGCAGGGCCTGGCACCCCTGGGCTGGGGCTTCCTGGGGACAGGGCTGGAGGCAGCAGCCTGGCCCGAGAAGTGCAATAGTCTGGAGGGGCTTCCCCCCCTCGAGAAGGCCACCAGGCCAGGCAGGGGCAGGGGCTGGGGCCTGGGCAGGAGGGGGGCTGCTGCCTGGGGCCTCGGTACCAGGGTAGGGGTGTCGACGGGCAGTGGCCCCTTGGCGTCCAAGCTTCACACCCATGCCTCGGGTTCCCCAGGCCCCTGTGGGGCCCACCCTGGCTCCTCCTGGGAATCAGGACCCCTCCCCCTGCGAGGCTTGGGGTCCCAGGTGGCCTGTGGTTCTGGGCTGATGAGGGCACCTGAGTGGCATTGGCCATCACCCTCTGGGCCTCCCACCCCAACACTGGAGCTCCAGCACCCCCAGCTACCTCCCAGGGCAGACCCCATGTCTGACCGCTGTGTCCCCGCCCCCCGGCTCGCCCCATTCTCCCTGCCAATGCTTCCTGCAGCTCTGCTCTGTCTACCTCTCCAGCCCTGCCCTCCCTGCTCCCACGTCCCCTGCTCCCCTGACCCATGTCCATTCCTGGGGGACAGGACAGGCAGCCCCACCAGTGGAGGGTTCCCCTGGCCTCACCCAGAGGTGCTCCCCGCTCGGGGCATGGGGGAGAAGGACTCTGCCCCCTCTGCAGAGGGACCAAGAGCAGGCCCTCGGGGTGCACAGCTGAGGGGCGAGGGCCCTGGGGGGCAGCCTGCCTCCAGCCCCCCGCTTTGCTCACACCACTGGCCCAGTCAGGGCGAGCCTGTGGGCATGGGTGGCTAGTCTGGCTCGGGGGTGTACTTGGGGCTGGGAGGGGATGTGGGGCAGCAAGCTGGCAGAAGGGGCCCCGGCTCCTGAGGAGTTGCTCTGCAGGGAGGCGGCCTGCGGCCTGCTGACCTGGTCGAGCCCGGGGGCCAAGCTCCCAGGGGCTCGCGCCTCCCCCCACTTACTGCCTCTTTCCTGCTGGTCACGTGGTCTTTTGATACAGTAGCTGAAGGCCAGCAAGGGGAGCGGGCTTGGCCAGGGCCCAAGCGGGCTGGTAAAGCCAGGGCTCTGTCGACAGCTTGATCCTTGGATTGGGCGGGGGTCAGGCAGGGGCCAAGAGGAGGTGGTCATATGGTCCCCCACCACTGCTCCCATGGCCCCCCCCCCCAGGCCATGGAAAGGAGGACGGCAGTCAGAGGGGCTGGATTTGGACAGAGACCACCTTCCACTGGGGGCGGGCGGGTGGGCCGAGGGCTTGCCGATCCTGGACGATGTGAATTTTGATATTTGCCCGTGCGCGTGTCTTCTGGGTGTAGTGGATGCCAGTCTTCTTGCTGTGACAAGTAACAACCTTTTTTTAAATTGTTTTTTATATAAAAACTCACAACAATCTGACATTTTGGTGCTAAGGGTTTCCCAGTGCTGACCGTGGGGCTGGGGTCGCTCTGTCCGGTGGGCCACCTGCTCAGGGCGGTGGTGCTGCCTCGGCTCCCCCCTGTCGGTCCCCTGGAAGAGACGCTCCCAGCTGGGCGTGACCCTCCTGGCCCTGAGCAAGAGAGCCAGCTCCAGGGGGGGTCTTGGGGCAGGGGTCGCCGGCATGCTTCCTGCGTCTGGCTTTTTCCTTTGGTCAGAAGGCACTGACCTTTGGCAGCCCTGGACTGTGAGGCTGGGCAGGGAGAAGCAGAAACCTACCTGCACACGCACACACTCCCTCAGATCAACCGGCGAGCCGGAGGTGTGGGCAGAGCGGGGTGGAGTGAGGGGGAAGCACGGCCGGGGGCTTTGGGGCCGGGGGGGGGGGGTGGTCTTGTGTTCATGAGCATCATTTATGGTGTGCGGGGGCGGGGTAGAGCCGGGGAGCTGGGCTGTTGGCTCAACTGTTGGCTCTGTTGTGGAAAGGGGCCTGGGTCAGGTGGTGGGATCTGGCAGGAGCCTCCAGGTGATTCCATCTGTCCTTGTTAGCAGTGGTGGGAAGGAAGCTGACTTCAATACCTCTGTTGGGGGTAGGCAGCCCACCCGCCACTCAGGTACTCAGCCCTTGGGGGGTAGGAGAGGGGTCTGGTTTTGGCTGGGGGATGAGTTTCTAGGACACCCCATAGTTCACAGGTAGCCCCTAGTGTGGGAACCCCATCTAGATGTGCTGGGAAGAGCTGGGGTCCTGGGTAACTTGCCGTTAAGCACTTTAACCCCCTTCGTCTCTCAAGCGGGGGTGGGGCTGCTGCTGACTGTGGTGGCTTTTGGGTCAGACTCCTCTTTCCCTCCCTCTTTCCACCTCTCTACCCCTCCCTCCACCCCTACCAAGGCCTTGCCAGGAGCTCTGGCTGATGGGGCCAGCAGCCTGCCCACCCCGCCCCGGTGGAGTAGGCTCCTGGTGGAGTTCAGTGGGGGTCTGCCCTCTCCCACCCTTGGCCCACCTGCAGCTTCTCCACTGGTGGCTGTAGACCAGTAACGGCCAGCCACCACTGACCTGGTCAGTGGGAGGAACCAGTGTGGCCCCTGGGGCGTGGTGGGTGTAGACCCTGCCTGGAGGCCCAAATCCTGGGCGTGATGCTACAGTTGGGTCCCTTTCTGCAGATCTACCTCTGGCCTACCCCATCCCTCTCATCCTGGGAACGGGAAAGAGCCCGCTGCCTGCACACAGAATGTGGGGCTGACTCAAAGGACTGACACTTCACACAAAATAGGATGCACTTTATTGTCGTGCAGAGGCCGATGAGGGTGCCTCCTGGTATGACCTTCGGCCCTTCCCGCCATAGCCTTCCTCCTGGTCCTCCAAACCTGGAGAGTAAATGACGGCTCAGGCGGAAAAGAGTGAGTGCCCCGTTACTGTGGAGGGGGCTGTCCCTGTGTGCTCCCACTTGTTGGCCCTGGGTGTGTTTTGCACGGGAGGCCTAGAGTTCAGGAGGGCCAGCTGGTCACTTCTCTGGCCTAGTTGGCCACACATCTTATACTTTGGGTTTCTTGGCTTGGAATTTTTAATGCCAGTTCTCAGTACATAAGTGCATTTTGGAAGAGTTCCAGCTATCACTTGTAACCATATATATACATATATATTCTATCTACAAAGTGTTTATTTGCAAGATGTTTTGACGGTGAGCTTGGGCCCTGCCCGCCTGTGACCATCTGTTCCTGGTCCTTGTCCCTGCCCTGCCCCCAGTCTCAAGGTGGCGTGGGGGTGGGCCACCAACTGTATGTATTAAGAATGGCTGTATCAAATAAATGTCTATTGATTTTTTTTCCAGGGTTTTGTGTGGCTGAGTTTGTGGAACACCGCGAGTGGGGAGGGGGCAAAGCCTTGCAGGCTTGCGGCCGCCGAGCGGGGGAGCCCGGGCCAAAGCCCGCACGTGGCGGGCGCAGCTCGACCGCGGTGCCCGGCGGGCCCCGCCGCGCGGCCTTGTGGGGCTTGTAGTCCGCAGGGCTCGCAGCCGGGCGTGCGGCGCGGGGGCCGGAACCACAACTCCCGGCGGCCCGCGCGCGCGGCCAGGCCGAGCTCCATGGCGGCTCCCCCGCGCCCCGCGGCCGCCGCCCCCGCGCCCCCGCTGCCCCCCACCGCCCGGGAGGCGCCCGGCCCGCCGGCGGGGAAGAGCGAGACCGCGTGCGAGGACCGGTAGGCGAGGGCGCCCCTCCCGTGCCGCCGCGGAGCGCGGAGGGTCGGCGACGCACGTGGGCTGGAGCCCCCGCCTGTGTGCTGTAGGCCGGCCCCCGGCCCAGGCCGCCGCGGCCTGGAGCCCCGTCTGCTGGGGCAGGAAGGGTGGCTTCCTTGGACATCCCCACACACTCCTAGGGCGGGAGTGTGCAGCCCCCGCCCTGGGATGCAGCTTCCTCGGGCGCCCTGGTGGTAGCCATGGTGGGAGGGGCGGGGACCAGCACTGTGCCTGGATGACAGTGGCAAGGGGGCGCGGCGGGGGCCTGCAGTAGGGCACTGCGATGGCCCTTGCCCAAGTACCCAGGTGTCCCCAGGCAGGGAAGGGTGGCGGCTTGATGGGCAGACCCTGTTTCTGCACCCTCGGGACAGGCAGTGGTTTCAGCCCCAAGTGGACAAGGCTTCCGCCTGCAAGCCCGGGAGGTGTGTGCGTGCTTGACGCACCGGTGCTGCATCCGCTGGCTCCGCGGGACTCCAGCCCTGCCCCTCCCGGCGGGCGGACGCCATGTTTCTGGCAGGGGCAAGGTGCGCGGTGCCTTTGCCTGCCTGGGGGTGCTGGCAGCTCCCTGCAGAGCCCGCCAGGGGCCTGGCAGGAGTGTGATGGGGGCGATGTGCGGTGCAGCAAGGGGGTTAGCCACCCCTTAGGAAGTGGAAATGGCTAACAGGAAGCAGGCCTCATCCCTGAATCTTTGGGACCCAGGGAACAGCGGGAGGGGAGTGGGGCAAGGTTCCTTAGCACCTGAGGGAGCCACGTCTGTGCCCCCCACCCCTGCTCCTCCTTCACAGCGGCAATGACAGGAGTGGGTCGCCTCGCCTAGCAGCGGGTCACGGCCCAGGCCTGACAAGAACTGAACCGGTGACCCCTGCTTCCAAAAGTTCTTTATTTAACCCAAGATCAAAAAGGCCAGGCCAGTAACTTGGAAGGCTGTGGGAAAAAGCATTTCCTGACAACACAGGTTCGTGGCCGCCTGCTGGGCTCTGCCCAAGGGCACAGCAGAGTGAGGGCCAGCGCGCTTTAAGTGTACATTTAGATGCCCCCCCCCTTCCTCAAAAGCCCACTGGGTCCTCCCCGAGGCCTCTGGATTTCCAAGGGGCAATTTCTTGCACTTCCTTCCCGGCCACGGAGCTCTGAGCCTGGCTCGTGGTGCCCTCCCTGCGCGCCACGCTGTCGCCCCCACAGACGGCCTTGTCAGCCCTGCTCGCAGCTCCCGTCAGTGCCTTCCCAAGCGGGGTCCATGGGGTCCTCCTCCCACAGTTGCCACCTCAACGACTCCGTTGCCATGTAAGCCGCACTCACCCACCCACTCAGAGCAGGGCTGGGGCTGCAGCTGTGGGCTGGAACACGGCGGGGAGGGGTTGCTGGGGACACAGTTGTCTCTGGGAACCCCAAGAAGGTGAGGCAGACCAGTGCAGAGTCCGTTCAGCATGCCCCCCAAAACCCGCAGTGCTCCCCGCCCCCTGAAAGGGCTGCGCTGGCCCTCCATGCAGGGTCCCCGTGCTGGTCCCGACGGGGCCCCACCGAAGAAGGTGTCTGAGCTGTCGCGTGCGGAGCCCCGGGCCAGCACCTCCCTTCCCTCTGTTCTTATTTGCGCTTCATCAAACCTCCACGAAGCACGGAGGGGCCTGGCGGGTTCCCATCCTCGCCACGCAGGGCAGGGGCGTGGTCAGCTTCCACCGGTGCTGGGTGGCCGCCAACGAGCCACAGCACAGACGCAAAGGCGGCCGCCATTTGTACGTCCTGTGAGTTTTCTCATGTAACTATTTTTACATCAATCTTCAACAGTCCATGAAATATTTACACGATCAGCAACCATCACGTGTTTGTCACGTTGTAGGTGGTGCAGTAGGGCACTGCCTCGGGTCTAAGTTGAGGCACACACTGTGCATGTGTCCCCAGAGGCTTGGCCCCAGGACCAGCCTGTCCAGCAGGAGCTGGCAGGGCGCAGCTGCCACCGCAGGTGCGACACCTGAAACAGGCCCCTGCTGAGCCATCCCACCCGAGAGGGCCAAGGCGGAGCGCTCAGGCTCAGGTGCAACGCAGGCTGGCGGGCCCTGCCGAGACCCGGGACACGGGTGCAGGGGCCGTATGCGGGGCACCCCTGCTCCAGGGCCAGGCCAGGGCCCCCCTGGCTCTGCTGGGCCCCAGCACTGGAGGCAGCTTGCTCGGCAGGGCCGAGCCCATTCTGGCGACAGCAGCTGCACGTCGGGGCCCGTGACAGCTGTCCCTCGGTCGGGGCTCCCAGGGCTCAGGCCTCCGCACAGCCCGTGTCCGCACTGCGACTTGGCGCAGGTCAGTGCGAGGAGCCGCACTGAGGCACTGCCCCCTCCACCAGGCCAGGGTGCGGAGGATGCGCCACCTGGGAGCAGGGCCGAGGGAGGTGCACAGAGCCCGGCGGGCTGGTCCTGCCGCCGGGTGTCCCCAGAGGGCAGGCGCGGTTACCTGGGCGGCCAGGAGAGGCTGCCATGGCAGCGCCAGAGGAAGGTGCCCGCCAGCACAGCCGGCTCCTGGGGTGGGCTCCCCAGGCTTAGGCCCAGCTGGCCTGGCCTCTTTCCTCTGCACCGCCGATCTCTGCCTTGCCGCAGGAAGCAGCTGGCAGCAGAGGGGCTGCGGGGGGTGGGGGGCAGGTGGGAGAGGCGGCAGCTTGGGCCCGCGCTCACCGGCTCAGATCCCTCTGGAGACCTCCGTGCGGCGATGGCGAGCGCAGCCACCCCGAGTGGCACGGCGGTGCCCCGGCCGAGGGCGGAGCAGGTGGCAGAGGGGCGGCGTGCTGGCAGGGCAGGACAGGGCAGTTATTCTTGGATGTGCCGAGTGTAAAGTTTCAGGCTTGTTTGTGCCTGTGGAGGCGCCTCAGCCCAGGCCGGCAGGGCCCGGGGTCGATCTCCCAGGCAGGCCGGGGGCCCGGTACTTTCTCCAGGGCCCAGGCAAGGGTGTGGCCGGCGCCCAGGAGGTGCGTGGCAGTGCCCACCGCCCCCGAGGGCTGACCTGGGTGCTGGCCTGGCCGCGCCGCCCGCACTGGCAGCATCGAGCTATTAATATCAGGCGAGGCCCCCTCCCACCGCTGATCCTCTTAGGCCCGCGGCGAGGCTGCGCCGCACGGGGCCCCTGAGCTGCACCTCTCCGCCGGGCGTGGGCAGCTTCTGCTTGCCACTACCTGGCCACCCCCCAGCTGCAGGCTGCTTATGGGGGGCAGTGCAGGCAGCCAGAGCTCCTGAGCTGTCCTGGGGGACACTGGGTCCCAGAGACGGCCGTGAGGCCCCCGGCTCGCCAGCAGCCCCCAGGCCCTGGGCACACGCTCCCTGGGAGTGCCTTACAGCCCCGAGTCCCCATCTGCTGGACGCCACGCATTCCTCAGCCATGAGCAGCCTCCCTGCTTACCCCGGCATCAGGGTCTCGGGGTGCTGGGCCCTTGGTGCAGAAGGCAGGTGAGTCCCAGGCCTGCTGACCTGTGTGGCATGGGGTGGGGCGGCGCGGGGGCAGGCGCAGGCACGCGGGTCTACTCCGGGCTGTCGGCAGTAGTCGGTCTTAGAAGAAACGAGGCTTTTTTCATGCTGGCCAGAGGCGTCCTTGCCCACTTGTGCACAGGAAAGTGAAGTCTTTCATGCACTTTTCCGGTTGTTAACGAGACCTTTTCTGTGAGGCCTGGGGCGAGGCTGTTGCCGGGCCCGGCGGTTCCACTCAGCTCCAGCAGACAAACGAGCTTTGGCACAGGGCACCGAGCAGAGCTTGGCCGCAGACGCTGGGGTGGCACCGTCCAGGTCAGCTGCCAGGCTGGTGGGACGGACGCCTCGGCCTACACGGATGCCCCCCGACCTGTAGATTCTTTCCCTGCAGCACAAGCTTGAAAGAGAAGAGCACCCCAAACAGGAGACCCCACGGACCACGGGGCGGAGTGGGCTGGGAGCCTGTGTCTGTTCTGCCAAGTGCAGCTTTGCGCCTGAGCGGCTGGGACCCCGCCCGGCCACCCTGGAGAGCGTGCTCCGCCTGGCTCAGCGGCACGCAAGCAGCAGGGCAGCGCCCCTCACAGCTCTGGGTGGGAGTTTGTGCGGCGTTCTGGGGATCCACGTCCCGTGGCTGAGCTTGGGCAGGAGGGGAGGGGCTGCCCTGTGTTCCCCTGCCCAGCCAGGCCCCCGGGCACATGCCACCCGCCCATTGGCCGCGCTGGGTCTGAGCCGCCACCTGCTTGCTCCTGCGGGCGGTGTGTCCAGGAGAGCTGCCCGCCTCCTCGGGGTCAAGGTGAGAAGCCCCGTGTGGAAACCCTGGCCTCACTGCTGCTGCAGGTGCCTCCTGGCCCTGCCTGTGCCCCCCACGCCCCTCCTGCCCGCGGGAGGCGCTGCCAGTGTGCCTGCCACATCACCGCACCCAGGGAGGTGCGTCTCCATGGCTGGCGTTGCTGCATCCCCTTGGCACCGTCTGCTCAGCCCCAGGGCAACGTCAGCCGCCAGCTCCACAGTGGGCATGTGGTTCAGAGCTGTCCCCAGGGCCTCAGAAGTGACACGGCCAACGTGCACTGCCCTGTGTGCTCCCTGCGACAGAGCGCAAGTGGCAGCTCTGCCTTCCTCTTCTCTGAGGACAGGAGCAGACTGTTCTTGCCATGTAGAGACAGCTTTGCTGCTTCAGCTTGTGCCTGACGCTGCTCTCTTCGCCCAGGTGCTGCTGCACCGTCACGGGTTGTGCTTTAGTGAGTTCCCCCACTGCCGCCGGCCCCAGCCCACATGCGCGTCCACAGACACATTTTCTCCTGGCTCTCAGCATTTCTGAGTGCTCTGGGAGGACCATGCAGCTGGAAAGGTCCGTGCTCCCAAGCGGAGGTACTCACTGTCCCCACAGCAGCGAAAGCCTGTGTCCAGGGCCCCGTGTGTCTCCATGGCTCTCTGCCCGAGGTCAGGCCCCCGGCTCAGCGCAGGCAGCTCTGTGGCCCTGACCGAGAGGCTCGGTGGTGGTGCAAAAACACGAACTAGCAGAGGTCCCCGAGTCTGGCTCGTGCTCTTGGCTGCTGCCGTGCATACACGCTCGCGCTCTCGCACGGGCGCGTAGGCGGGCTGCATGTGGGGAGCTGCTCTTAGGTGAGCACCGCGCCTCATGCAGCGCGCTCTTCGCCCCTCGCCATGCCCGTGAGGCTGCCTTCCTGTGCTGTGAGTGCTGAGCCCCCTGCTCGTCTCGGGACTGCCCTGTGCTCTGAAGACACCCCATGACTGACGCTGCACTCCAGGCTGTGGGCATTCGCCTGCTGCCCCTGGGCACCTCTGGGTTTTCTTCCGGGCTGTGTGGTCGCCAGGTCACAGGGCACCGCCGCCTGCTGCAGAGGCCTGGCCAGTCCCCAACCGTGCGTCTGAATAGCTGCCCACACGGGCAGGAGCCCCCGCCCTCAGCTCCGTCCCTCCTTGGCAGTGGCCACAAACGCACTGGCCACCAGCTCCTGCCATGACACGGCTGTGCAGCCAGAGCCAGCGTTCTTGACCTACCCCCCGAAACCTCTGCCGTTGGGGTTCGAGGTCTTGGGCCAGTCGGTCACCTCTTCCTTCGTGGGGAGAGAAACCGCAGGGGTCCATGGATGGGCCCTGAGCCTGCAGGGGACTGGAGGCCCCCGTGGGTCATGCCCCTTGCAGCCTCTGGGGCCTCCCCTGGCGGACCCTGAGGAGCGGGGGGCTGCAGGCGGGCTGGACAGGGGCTCCCAGGAAGCTAGGAGAGGCGTCTGCGGTTTGCTGGAGGTTTCTGTTTCAGGACCAGGAGAGTCCCAGACAGAAAGAGGGGTCCCCACCCGTCCCCCTGCCCTCTGCTGCCTGCCTGGTGCCGACGGGCAGTGAGGCCGAGTGCAGCCGCGTGGCGCCTGCGGGCCCCTCCGGCCCAGCCTCCTCCCCTGCGAACCGGGCTTCGTGTCGCGCAGGACGGTGTGAGACAGCACAAAGACCCCGGGTGCCTGCGGCAGCCAGCGCCCCCGGGATGTCGAGGTGGCCTGGCCCTGTGCCCCGGGGCCCCGCGCCGGCTCCCCGCCTCGGCTGAGCGGAGGGTGCGTGCAGGGCCTGAGGCTAGCGTGCGCCTTCTGCAGCAGCCACGCCGAGTCCCTGGACAGGCTTCTGCCCGCCGTGGGCGCTGGGCGCTCACCCCGGAGGCGCACCACGAGCCAGTGCAAGTCGGAGCCGCCCCTGCTGCGCACCAGCAAGCGGACCATCTACACGGCGGGGCGGCCGCCCTGGTACAACGAGCATGGCACGCAGTCCAAGGAGGCCTTCGCCATCGGTGCGCGGCGGCGGGCAGCGGGCGGGAGGGCGGCCCTGCCGGGTCAGCAGCAGCGCCAAGCGCCCACTCCCCTCGCAGGCCTGGGAGGCGGCAGCGCCTCCGGGAAGACCACGGTGGCCAGGATGATCATCGAGGCGCTGGACGTGCCCTGGGTGGTCCTGCTGTCCATGGACTCCTTCTACAAGGTGGGCCCGCCCCGCGCCCAGCCGCGCCCACACCCACGCCCCCAGCTGTGCCCCCGCCCTGGACGCCCCAGCCGTGCCCCCACCCCGCCCCCACCCACGCCCCCGCCCTGCGCGCCCCAGCCTTACCTGTGCCCCCAGCTGTGCCCCCGCCCTACCCCCGCCCTGCCCCTCACCCCTCGCTGCGCCTCCGCCCGCCCCCTGCGGCCCCACGAGCCCACCGTGCGCGCAGGTGCTGACGCAGCAGCAGCAGGAGCAGGCCGCCCACAACAACTTCGACTTCGACCACCCCGACGCCTTCGACTTCGACCTCATCGTGTCCACCCTCAAGAAGCTGAAGCAGGGCAAGAGCGTCAAGGTGCCCATCTACGACTTCACCACCCACAGCCGCAAGAAGGACTGGGTAGGGGCCGGGCCGGGGGCTGTGGGGCTGCCGGCGTGTCCCCTTGGGCCCAGGGCTGCTGCACGGTCTCCCGCAGAAAACGCTCTACGGCGCCAACGTCATCATCTTCGAGGGCATCATGGCCTTCGCGGACAAGACGCTGCTGGAGGTGAGCGGGGCAGGTGGGCCCGGGCCGGGACCCCCACCTCGCTGCCCGGGTGCCATCAGGAAGCCTCCCGCGTGCCTGGCTGGAGGGACGGTGTGTCGGAGCCTTGCCGGGGCCACGCGGCCTCGGCGGGTCAGGGCAGACACTCTGGGCCGCCGTGAGCAGCGCCCGCCCCCCACGGGCACCACTTGTGCTGACCGGTGGCATTGCAGGGGGGAGGCACGGGCACCGCTTGTGCTGACCGGTGGCGTTGGAGGGGGGAGGCATGGGCACTGCTTGTGCTGACCGGTGGCATAGCGGGGGACACTGCGGCTCCACCATCCTGCACTCACAGCCCACCCCCCACAGGCACTGCTTGTGCTGACCAGTGGCATCACGGGGGGGCAGCGCGGGCACCGCTTGTGCTGACCGGTGGCGTCGCAGGGGGGAGGTGCGGGCACTGCTTGTGCTGACCGGTGGCGTCGTGGGGGGCGCTGCGGCTCCGCCGTCCTGCGCTCATGGCTGCCCTCGGCACAGCTGCTGGACATGAAGATCTTTGTGGACACGGACTCGGACATACGCCTGGTGCGGCGTCTGCGCCGGGACATCGGCGAGCGGGGCCGGGACATCGAGGGTGTCATCAAGCAGTACAACAAGTTTGTCAAGCCGGCCTTCGACCAGTACATCCAGCCCACCATGCGGCTGGCGGACATCGTGGTGCCCAGGGGTGCGCGGGGCACCACGGGGCGGGCGGGGCTGGCGGCTCTGCCCCTCTCACCCGCAGTGTCCGCCCTCCCCAGGCAGTGGGAACGCGGTGGCCATCGACCTCATCGTGCAGCACGTGCACAGCCAGCTGGAGGAGGTGAGAGGGCCCAGTGCTCGGCAGCCCCCAGCCCACTGCCCTGCTGCTTGTGCTGGCACCACGGCCCCTGGGCCAGGCTGTCCCCCGTCCACGTGCCTCCACCTCAGCAACACCCAAGCAGCCTGGCCCACGGCGTCCTGCCTGCTTGGACACGTCTGGCTCAGGGCAGCCCGGTTGCCCAGCTTGGCCTCCAGCCTTCATGCCAGGCAGAGGGGGCTGCAGCCCCTGAGGGGAGCGTGGCCGCCAAGGTGCAGCCGGCCGGGTGCTCAGGCCCCAGCTGGGCACCCAACTTCCCTCGCAGCCAGCGGGCCTGACCGGGCTGACCCCAAGGCTGTGGGGACTTGGTGCAGAGAGGCACCCTAGACGGGGCCTCCCCAGGCGGTCCACAGCTCCGAACCGGGGTCCCAGGGTCCCAGTTATCCCCAGGTTGGAAGTCATGCAGAAAACACGCCCGTCCTGCGCCAGGCTCCGCAGAGGGCCCAGGGTGACCCCAGGGGGCGCTGGGCTGTGCGGCGTCAGCGGCAGGTGAGTGGCGTCGCTGACGCCCACCCCCTTCGCTCCCTTGTCTCCCTGCGTCGCTGCCGCAGCGTGAACTCAGCGTCAGGTAAGACTCCTCCCACCCCACACCTGCCCAGAGGGAGGTGCTGCCACAGCCAGGCCCGGGCAGGTGAGGGGGGCGGCCGTCTTCCCTCCCGAGACCTTGCCTCTGCCGTAGCTCACCCCCCCCCCCCCCGCGCCCCGGCACCACCTGCTGCTGGTGGACGGGAGCCGCAGGTGCCTCGCGGGACGTGCCCACGCCTCGCGGTCTGGCCTCCTGGCAGCCACAGGTGTCCCAGGCCCTGCCCTGGAGGGCTGCTTTCGGCCGCAGCCAGCCGCTCCCATCCTGCCCTGTGCTGCAGCACCAGTGTCCAGGGTGCCCTGGCTGCCCGTGAGGGCAGCCCCCACCCAGAGGACGCTGCCTGCCTCTGCTCTGGTCTTGCGGGCATCGGGGAGCAGCCCGCGAGCTCACGTGTGCTAGACGTCCCCCAGCCCACACCTGCCGCCCTGCCTGGCACCCCTGCCCCTGCCTGCTTTCCGCTGCTGTATGCTCTCACCAGGGCAGGCCGCCGGAGCCTCGTCCTGTCAGGTTCCTTTTGAAGTCTTTGTTCAGAGAAATCAAACCAAAAAAAGTTTCCAGGGCTTCAAACTTGAGAAAATACCCGAGGGCGGCAGGCTACCTTCTCCGTCCTGGTCGGCCACAGGAAGTGGTGGCCGGGCCTCGCTCACCTCCTTCAGCGCCCGGAAGTGAGGTGGGGGTTGTCCTCGCCTGGGCGGTGGGCGTAGGCTCACACGCACTCACGCACGCAGGGCCCGGCGGCCAGAGCTACGGTCTCCTCCACGCCTGGCCAAGGGCAGTGGCTCCCCTGGAGCTCCAGGGACCACCGTCCTCTGCCCAGGCTGAACGGGCTTTGTTCTTTCCTTCTCTTTACAACCCCGTCTCCTGCCTTGCTCCCTCCCTGACCTAATCTCCACCCGCGAGCAGAGGAAGCTGCGCTGGGACATGTGAGCTCAGAGTGCACCTGGCGTGCTGCTGCCTGTGCTGGGCGCTGGGGGTCACTGGGCAACACCCCAAGCCCCTGCCCCCTCGCATGCCCCCCCCATCCCCAACACTCCTGCCCCCACCCTGTCACCCTCGGCAGGTTCCTGCCCCATGCCCTTCCTTGCCCTTCTGCCTCCTCCCTCTTCTCCCCTCCCCCTACCTTGCCCCGCCCCTGCTCCTCCCCCTACATGGCCCTGCCCCCTGCATGGCCCCTCCCCCCCACTCCTGTGGCTCCTGAGCCTCCCCCTTCCACTCCCCTCCCTCGCATGCCCCTGCCCACCCTAATCCCCTCCCGTTCTCCAGGCACCCCTGGCTGCCCTCCCAGCGCCTCTTGGCAGCGGTCACCCGAGTTCGCCAAGTTCTGCAGGCAGCCCTGTGCCAGCTTTCCCCGTCCCAAGGGGCTGGACCAGCTCCTCTGGGAAAGGGCCTGGGCTACGGGCCAGTGAGGAGCCCTGGGGCTGGCTAGGACCTGGGCTGGAGGTCTGCCTGTTCTTGGGCCTGCCCGCAGGGGCCCCACCCTCTGCTCCCCCCAGCCTGGGCGCCCTGGCCTGGGCGGGGGCTGTCCTCCCCCAGGCCCTCTGCTTGTGCTCAGCCGCTGCTCTGTGTTCTGTAACCTTTGCCCTGCAGTTAGGGTGTGGTCCCACCCCAGATCCGCCCACCCTGCTGTCCGACAGCCCTGGGGGTGGGGAGCACGGCCTCCCAGGGCCCTGGGAGAAGACGCCCCTCCTGGAGTGGCCCCAATGGGTCGCTTGTGTCCCCAGGGCAGCGCTGGCCTCAGCGCACCAGTGCCACCCCTTGCCGCGGACGCTGAGCGTCCTCAAGAGCACGCCGCAGGTGCGAGGGATGCACACCATCATCAGGTGAGACCCCCGCGGGCGGGGCGGCAGCCCCCGGGGCTGCCCTTGCTGAAACCGCGCGCCCGCAGGGACAAGGAGACCAGCCGTGACGAGTTCATCTTCTACTCCAAGAGGCTGATGCGGCTGCTCATCGAGCACGCGCTCTCCTTCCTGCCCTTCCAGGTGCGCCGCGGGGGTCCGGGGTCCGGGGTCCGGGGTTGGGGGCGGGGCGCGCCGCGGCTCACGGGCGCCCCCTCCCGCTCTGCGCGCAGGACTGCGTCGTGCAGACCCCGCAGGGCCAGGACTACGCGGGCAAGTGCTACGCCGGGAAGCAGGTACGTGCCGGGGGGGCGGGCGCGGGGCCGAGGACGCCGCTCAGCCTCCCGCCCCGCAGATCACCGGCGTGTCCATCCTGCGGGCGGGCGAGACCATGGAGCCGGCGCTGCGGGCCGTGTGCAAAGACGTGCGCATCGGCACCATCCTCATCCAGACCAACCAGCTCACGGGGGAGCCCGAGGTGGGGGCGGGGCCCGGGGCGGGGCCGTGTGAGGGGCGGGGCTCTGGGGAGGGGGGCCGGTGTAAGGGGCGGGGCCGAGGCTCTGGGGGAGGGGGGCCGGTGTAAGGGGCGGGGCCGAGGCTCTGGGGGAGGGGGGCCGGTGTAAGGGGCGGGGCCGAGGGCGGGGGTCTCTGAGGGGGAGGCCGGGCTCTGGGGGGGCGCGGCCTGGGCCTGCCCTGCAGGTACTGAGCCCCCCGCCCGCCCGCAGCTGCACTACCTGCGGCTGCCCAAGGACATCAGCGACGACCACGTGATCCTGATGGACTGCACCGTGTCCACGGGCGCCGCCGCCATGATGGCCGTGCGCGTGCTCCTAGTGAGCGCCGGCGAGTGGGCGGGCCGGGCCGGGGCTCGCGGCCTGGGTTGGGGGTGACCTGCATCTCGCGCTCAGGACCACGACGTTCCCGAGGACAAGATCTTCCTGCTGTCCCTGCTCATGGCCGAGATGGGCGTACACTCGGTGGCCTACGCGTTCCCGCGCGTGAAAATCATCACGACAGCCGTGGACAAGCGCGTCAATGACCTTTTCCGCATCATCCCTGGCATTGGTGAGACCCCTGGGGCAGAGCCTGGGGGTCCTGGGCGGGTAGAGCCGGGCGTGCCCCCAACGTGGCCTCCTTCTCTCTCCAGGAAACTTTGGTGACCGCTACTTCGGGACAGATGCGGTCCCCGACGGCAGCGACGAGGAGGAAGTGGCTCCCACGAGCTAGTGGCCCAGGCCACCCCACCCTGCCCAGCCCCCGCCAGGCTCCTCCTGCTTTCTGGTCTTTGCTTACACAAAACGTTAACTTATTTTAATTTTTAAAAGTGCAACCGGTATGACAATGTACGTACTTTGTAAGATAAATAAAGGCTTATGAACACGGAGCAGTTGGTGAGTTGGAAAGGAAGGCCAGAGTGGTGTCAGGCCAGGTGGGAGCCGGCCTGGGGTCCGCACACCCTGGTGTGGCAGGGGCGGGGCCAGCTGCAAGGCCTCCTGGGGCCAGAGAGGTTGAGGCGCCATGGCTCCAGGTCAGGGCCCTCCGTCCCCCACAGGACCTGTGGCTCATGGGGTGAGGGGCGCCTGGCTCTGCGGGTGGAGGCTCCTAGAGCCCCACAGTCGGCCAACGGGCCTGGCATAGTGAGGGGTGGGGACCAGGCCTCAGTGGGCCAGCTCACCCACCTAAGCTGCTCCTGGACCTGGAGGTGACGGCAGGCGGCAGACGCGGATGTGCGCAGGGACACAAGCATGGAGCACCTGTGGGGCCTGCGCCTGTGCTGCTGCAGACAGGCCCAGCACCCCAACACCTACCACCTGCCTCCAGGCCTGGCCCCCCCACACCTCCCCCCCAAGAACCCTGTCATGGAAAAGCCTGCCGTGGGCGGGGACAGGAAGTCACTGGGTGGGGAGCCAGACCAAACGCGGACAGATAAAGGCAGGAGGCTTGTCCAAAGGACAGCCAGGCTCCAGGACAGGACCAGTGTGGAGGGACTTCTGGCCCAGGTGAGTGGACGGTCTTTGTGCCTTGTGCTGGGATCTGGCCAGGCGGAAGCAGGCACGGCAGGCCGTGCGCCTGGGGGCCCTCCCAGTTACGGGGCATGGGCACTGCCTTCCCCATCAGAAACGAGCCGGCTAGCCCCACGTGGAGCCTGTCCGCGCTCAGCCAGGTGCTGGGCCAGGCCGAGTTCTAGAGACAAGTCAAAGCCACGCACACCCGTGCACCACCCGCATGCCCACCCACAGGTGCCCAGGTGCTCAGTGCAGCTTGAACAGGAGAGGGGCTGCGGCCCCGAGTCCACTCAGCCACCAGCCTGGGGCCCAGGGCGATGGTGGGGGGGGCCTGGCTTGAGTCCTCATCACGAAGGCTGGGCCCCTCAGAGAGAAGCTCGGGCCTGGGAGGTCAGGCCGCAGGCTAGTGGTGCTGGGTTCTTGGGCCCATTTCCTGCCTGGGCCCCGTGGGGCCAACGGAAGTCACCGCCTTCCAAAAAACCCTGGGGGGAGGGCTCTGGGGCGCCCTGAGCCTGGGGAGCAGCTCCTCAGACCTCTGGGAGCCTCAGGGGCCCAAGGCCCAAGAGCTTGTGGGGACCAAGCCCTCAGCACAGCTGCGGAAGATGTCAGGGGCTTCCCTCCAGGGGCAGAGCTGGTCACCGTGACGGGCTGACGGGGCTGGGAACACGCTGCCCTGCCAGGCTTGGGAGCTGAGGGTGTTGGCGCCCTGGGGAAGGGATGGGAGAGCTGTGGGGCTGGGGCTGGTGCTGGGGCCCCTGGGCCCCCTACAGCCCTTTTGTGAGAAGTTCTGCCGCTTGGAGAGGGTCCCCAAGGAGAAGCCCCTGCCCTGGGCAGTGCCCCCAGGACTGTCCAACCTGAGAATGGTGAGTCCAGGGTCCATCTCAGGCTCGTCAGCCCGTGAGGTGCTGCCCCCTCCCCAGCGCTGCCGGAGAAACAAGGGGTGGATGGCCTGGCCTGGCCAAGGGTCTACTGGATGCCTGCCTCAGGCCCACGTGGTCCTCCGCGTGGGTCAGCCTGCCCGGTACACGGGCTCCCGTAGGCTGTGGAGGGCGGGGTGATCTGGGAGAGCCTGTTGCGGGAGGACCCGGCCCCACACAGGTGCAAGGTGGGGGTTCCTGGGCTCAGCCTGGCCCCACGGCACCAGGCCCCAGGCCTTCCAGAACAAGACGGTCCTTGGGGAAGGTCTGGGGCAGAAATGCCTGCAGAGGCGAGGGAGGGCTGAGGGTTGGGAGGCAGCTGGACACTGTGGTGGGGTGTTGGGGGTGGTGATTTGTAGGCTGGGAGGTGGAAGAAGGGTGAGGATTTAGGGAGCCAGGGAGGATTCCAAGCAGAGGAACCAAGGGAAGGGTGGGGAGTGGCCTGTCCGGGAGTGGGTGTGTTTTCTGGGATGCTAGGGTTGGGGTGACTAGCATTGGGCACTTTGCTGATGGGGTGACTGGGGATGGGGCCCGGGGAGGGTCAGGGTAGGGGGCAACGATGACCTCAGGGATGGCCATCCACTGAGACTGGGGGGGGGAGCCCTGACGCAGAGCAGGGGTGGGGAGGGAGCTGGGGAGGAGGGGGGAGGGGGGGGAGGGGGAAGGAGGAGGGGGAGGGGGAGGGGGGAGGGGGAGGGCCCACCCCCATGCGCGCCTCGGGGCCCCTACCAGCTTCCAGCAGGGGGAGGGGGGAGGGGGGAAAGTGCCCCCAGTACTGGAGCTAGCACAGCCCGACTACCTCCGCCCAGGCCGACAGGGTCTGCCTGGCTGAGAGGAGGTGCCGGGGGCGCTAGGGCTCGGGGTGCTGGGTGCCTGGCCGCGCGGTCGAGCTTCCCGGCTGTCTGGGGGATCCGAGGCTGGGCAGAGGTGCGAGCAGGGTCCTCTACGGGGGTTCGCCCACCCCCGACTTAGGGTTGGTGTCGACAGGCGAGCTGGGAGGTCAGGGGCTGCCCACGGCGAGCGTCCCTGGCGCCCAGCCTAGGCCGCGTGTGCGCGCTGCTCGGCGGCCGTCCTCCCGCGAGGCCCGAAGCCCGATCCCGGCTGGGGTCCATCCCAGGGGCAGCCGGAGCTGCCGCAGCACGTGCTCGGCGAGACGCCGCTCCAGCGCGCGGGTGCGTGACAGTGGGACGAGTGGACGTGGTCGGCCCCGCGCCCTCCTCCAGCCCCGCGCGTCCCGCAGCCCGCGCCGCGCCCACCTCCGCGAGCCCTGTTGGCCCCAGTCCCCGACTCCGGGCCAAGTTCCTCTCGGTGCCCTCGAGGGGCCTCTCCAAGTCGCCGCTGTCCCTTCTTGGAGGAAATCCCTGCGTGCCCGCCCTGCGGCCGCCGCGGGGACAGAGCCCCACCCGGGTCCTCCATCTCCACCGGCCACGAGTCCGTGTGGACCGGGACATCTGGCGCGAGACTCTGGGCCAAAGGCCCCTGAGACGCGGTTTCCAGACAGTTCTTCCCGGAGCCCATGCCCGGCGAGGCGGGTGTCCGCGCCCCCGGGCCCGCGGGGGCCTCCGAGGCGGGCTCCGCGGCTTTGGCTCAGCTTCCCGCCCGCCTCCACCTCCTCGGCTCTGCGCGCGGTGGCGAGTGCTGCGGGGCCTCGGTGGCTCCGGGAGGGCGGGACCCGGGCTCAGGGCCGAGCCGTCACCACCTGGCCGGGGCCCCACGCCGCCGCAGGATCCCACGCCGCGACTCCAGCAGCGCCTGGCCCGACTCGTGAGCGGGGGACGCCCGACCCCCACGCGACGCGCAGCTGCCAAGCCCTGAGGTCCTTGGCCACACTCGCGGGGGTTGCCAAGTGCGGGAACCAAGGGACCGGCCCGCCCCCCACCGAGCACCCGGCGCGGGCCTCGCCCCCTCCCCGCAGGCGCCACCAGCCCCAGCAACCCATGCTCCCCCGCCCCTCCCCTCCTCCCCTGGGCTGACCCCGCCCCACGCCCACTCTGGGCAGGCCGGCGCTGGCTCCCTGGGTACCGGACGTACCCCGCCTGCTCCTGCCAAGGTTCCTGCAGCCCCGGGGGCGGGGGACTGGGGGCTGGACAGCGGGGCCAGGAGGAATGCGCTACCCTCCCCACAGTCACCCCGCCTGGTGGCTTTCTTGGGACTGGAGTTCTTCATCCCACTTCTCTGCAAGGGTCGTTTGTGAGTTTTTCCAAATAATAAACGTGACTCAGCCGAATTACAAAAATTCAGAAGACCAAATGATAAGGAAAGCCACCTAAGAACCCCGAGGCCAGCAGGGGGGTGGGAAAGGACCCGGGACCCCCCGTCCAGCCCCGCATGCCACAGCCCTGCCCCTGGGCATGGGGCAGCCTCTCTTATCAGTGGTGGAGAATTCCATCCGTGGGGGTTTGCTCACATGATGTAATGCCATACAGAAAATAAACCAACTACCTGCATCCACTGGATATGCTTTTTAAAAACGTTAAAACTGGGAAACGGACTTTGGACCAGTGGTTAGGGCGTCCGTCTACCATATGGGAGGTCCGCGGTTCAAACCCCGGGCCTCCTCGACCCGTGTGGAGCTGGCCATGAGCAGTGCTGATGCGCGCAAGGAGTGCCGTGCTACGCGGGGGTGTCCCCCACGTGGGGGAGCCCCACACGCAAGGAGTGCGCCCGTGAGGAAAGCCGCCCAGCGTGAAAAGAAAGAGCAGCCAGCCCAGGAATGGTGCCGCCCACACTTCCCATGCCGCTTACGACAACAGAAGCGGACAAAGAAACAAGACGCAGCAAATAGACACCAAGAACAGACAACCAGGGGAGGGGGGAATTAAATAAATAAATAAATCTTAAAAAAAAAAAAAACACGTTAAAACAGGGAAGCGGACTTGGCCCAGTGCATAGGGCGTCCGTCTACCACATGGGAGGTCCGCAGTTCAAGCCCCGGGCCTCCCTGACCCATGTGCAGCTGGCCCATGCGCAGTGCTGATGCGCGCAAGGAGTGCCGAGCCACACAGGGGTGTCCCCCTGTAGGGGAGTCCCATGTGCAAAGAGTGCACCCCAAAGAAAGTGCAGCCTGCCCAGGAATGGCACCGCACACACGGAGAGCTGACGCAGCAAGATGACGTAATAAAAAGAAACACAGATTCCCATGCCGCTGACAACAGCAGAAGCACACAAAAAGAACATGCAGCAGATGGACACAGAGGACAGACAACCGGGGCGGTGGGGTGGGGTGGGGTGGGGTGTGGGGGGGAGGGAAGTAAATAAAAAATAAATCTTTAAAAAAACTGATTGCATGAATACGGTAGTGTTGAACGATGTACGTAAAGTTTTAAGAGCCAGCGGTGCCTACTACGGATGCATACACTGATACGGTTTAAAAATACGAGCAAAGGGAGAGCCACCAGGGCTGGACACACCTGGGGAGTGAGGTGCAAGGGGTCTTCAACTGACAAGTCATTTTGTTATTTTTAATGTGAAAATAAAAGCAAAATAGCCTCGTATTTCTTCTAAGTCTGAATGGCGAGTTTCAAGGTGTTTTGGTATTTTTTATAATAATTTTCAATTAGTGCTCGCTTCAGTGGCACATATACTGAAAGTTGGAACAGTTCAGAGATTGGCATGGCCCCCTGCGCAAGGACAAGCAGACTTGTGAAGCATTTTAAAGCAGCTGCCAATTAAGTTACTATTCCTTTCGGAGACCAAGGACCCAGGCAAGACCTACTCCCTTCTACCCAAGGGTGGGGCCCAGGGGCGCTGAGGAGAGGAGCGGCTTATCCAAGATTGGAGGAAACCAAGGCACACGGGCAGGCAGAGGGTGGCACGGCACCGGCCCCTCTCCCTGCTGTGGAGACTGTGGGGGTGCAGTGACTCTTGGGATGCTCCCAGGGCCATGACTCCCGGGGGGCTGGGTGGAGGTGGCTGGAGGAGGGCAGGGCAGATGGGCCCTCCAGAAAGGTGTCACGGCACCATCTCAGACAAGGGGGCTGCCATGGCACAGGTCCATGAGCCCCAATCCATGTCCAGGTACCTAGGTGGTGCAGTGGCCAGAACGAGAAGTGGACGGCAGGATGGGCTGCCTACAGCCAGCACAGCAGGCGGTGCTCCTGTCCACGCTGGGGCCACCCCCAGGGAGCAGGCGGGGCCGGCTGGCATTCGGCTTCTCCACCAGGTTCCTGGCTACGGGTCAGTCCTCTGTCATCACTCCCCTCCCTCCCCTCTGCCACTGGTTCAGGACAGAGGCCTGCTCTGCAGCCAGCCTCAGGCCCAGGATGGGCCGAGCAGGTCACGAGCCGGGTGCTGGTTTGCAGTGGTGCCCACTGCAGGCTGAGCAGGACTCAGCAGGGACGTGACCAGTCCAGGCAGCTGAGGGAGGGAGGTGCAGGCAATGCCAGCCAGGAGCGACCGAGGCCTCAGGCATCCTCGTGACAAGGAACAAGACGGCGCCACATGGGCCAGCCCAGGCCAGGGGCAGGGACGCCGAGCACACCTGAGGGCCGCACCTGTCTGAAAAAGTTCCAGAACTTGCAGTGAAGCTGCCCTGGGCTGGAGGGCCTCAGGGCGCACCTGGTCCCTTCTTTCCTCCATTCTTGGTCTTTAGTAAAGTCAAGCTGAACACAGAACCAAGGGGTGTCCTCTTTATACTTGGGTCAGGTGGGGTCCCCACCCTGGGGCCGGAGGCCAGCTGCCCCAGACCCCAGTCTGCAGCAGTCATCTGTCCTGGGGTCACTGTCCAGACATGCCAGGCTGCAGACGGCCACGCGGAACCAGGGGGAGCTGCGGCCTCGCCTCAGCCTCGGTCTGACACACCAGGACACACAAGGCCTGTGGACAGTTGCTTTCCAGGGGCATTCGGTTTAATTGTTTAAAAGAAACTGTTCGCACATATATGTATTTCCATGTAAACTTCCCTACCTCAGGATGAAATACTCCCATTTTCCAGGATAAAATCTACCAAAAAGTGCTGCTCATCCAGTCTTGGATAAGCTGCTCCTCTCCTCTGAACGTCCCTGGCACCACCCTGGGGCAGGAGGGGGCTGGGTCCTGCTTGGGGCCCAGCAAGCCCCCCCCAGGGTGCGCATGGCCCAGCCCCCATGGCAGCGTGGGTCATGGATTGTACCTGATGCTCAGAAAACAGGTTTTGACCATTTTGGGGGGGGGGGAGTTTCACCTGGGGACACACCTGTGGGTCAGTGAATGCAGCGGAGGCCCGGGGGTGGGCACAAGCTCGTGTGTGCACCACGCACACCTTAAGGACAGGCACAGGGGCGCTGGGACAGTCCAGCCACTGGGCTCCACAGCGGCCGAGCTGGTGCCCCGGGGCAGGAGCACTGGCCTCGGACTCCACCTGCACCGGGAGCAGCCGCTGCCCAGCAGCCTCACTGTCCTCGCTGCTGTACCTGGACATGCTCGCAGCAGCGGGGGCTGGAGCCTTGCTTTGCAATCACAATACAAACCTAATTTTTGCCAGTTCCAATCACAATACAAACCTAATTTTTGCCAGTTCCAAGGATAATGATGCACAGCCAAAATAACAAAAGCAGAAACAGGTAGGTTCTGTGTCCCATGGGCTCACGGCTCGGAACAGAGAGGAATCTGGCAGTTGGCTACCGCCCCACACCCGCCCAGCGGCCTTCCTGCCGCCCACAGCCCCAGCCGCTGCCTCACGCCGCCTCTTGCCCCGGGTGTGCTGAGCCCCCGCCTCCCAGGTGCCTAGGGCGGGTGTGCCCACAGCGTTGGCAGCACCAGTGGACACGCGCAGGCGCGGGCCCACGCTGCACCAGGGAAGGGGCCCCAGGCTCGCCATCATTGGTAACGCTCAGGTTTGGCACGGTCAGAGCAGCGCCGGCCCCGGCACTGACGGGCCCTTCCAGGACAAGGAGCTTCGCCCCAGCCTCAGCAGCCAGCGACGCTGCGGCAAAGCTGCTGGCCAGCCGTGGCCTGCAGTGTTCTCCTTCCTCTAAGAGGCCCCACCTGGACTGCCGGCTGCACTGACTGGGCACCAGGGAACTTCAGGAAGATTTACAAACACCGAGAAGTGACATCCAAAGCAGAGTGAACACACAAAAAGTGACAGTGCAGACTGCCAATGTCTGGGTGGAAATGGGAGACGACGGAGATGCCCTGCCCACCCTGGGCCCCGTGAGGCCCCAGCAGTGACACCAGACAGATCCTCTGCTGGCGGAGCCCAGGGCTACAGAGCCAAGCACGCAAATGCTGCACGCAGCGAGAGCAGACACCACCAGGGGGAGACAAGGGCCTTCAGGCTAATGTGGGCCAAGTTTAAGAGGGAAGGGGCTCCGTTCCGGACACAACTACGTGGCTCAGGCTTGCAGGATCCCAGGCCCCTGGCTGCCTGGGCCCCCGTAGCTCTGCCTCCGCAGCACCTCTGCCGCCACCCTGCCCCCTCCACCCAGCGAGCGGCCGTGGGCAACAAGACGTGCACCATCATCACCATCATCATTTATTTATTTAGTTTTTACAAATTCTACAGAGAAGACACTGGGCTCACCAAACCTGATGATGCGGCCTCTCGCTCCTCCCCCCTCCCCCCAGTTCTCCTTAATGACACATGATTCCGTAAAGTGAAAACAAGCCTGGCAAGTGACTTGCTTCAACGGGTGTGACAAGGACTTGGTGTTTTCCAGCCATCGAGCTGCTAGTGGTTAAAAGCTCTTGCCAGGCAGAGGTGCACGCACACGCAGAGGAGCCCAAGCTGGAAGGAGGGCGGGCCCCCGGGCCCCCAGGCCCCCGGCGCCCCGCTGCTGAAGTACCACAGCACTGAAGACAATGAGGTTTCTACCTTAAGGGGAACTCAAGTTCAAGTTTTGAATATAGTTCTTGGCCATTCTGGGGCAAAATAACTCATTTCTTAAGTTATTTCCAGAAAAACTGCAAAGGGTTATCACTGTTGTGTTTCTGAATCTGCACTGCGATGGCCCTGCTGTCTCACCCCTTCCCCTGCTGGTGACCCACCAGTTGGCAGGCTGTCTCTACTTAAGAGCGCAGTGTGATCATCCTAACGAGCGAAGAACAGAACAGGACGGACAAGCGCAATGCCTGAGGACCAGCCTGGAGGCGCCAGTTGAAGCGGCTCTGCCCCGGGCAGGGCTGGGCGCCTCATACCAGCACCAGGCTGGGCCCAGCATCTTTCAAAACAACATGCAGATTCTCTTCAAATCACTTCCCTCTGGCCACTTCCTGGACAAGCTGATCAGTCCCCACCAGAGCCCTGGCTGGCAGGCAAGGGCAGTGGGGCAGCTGCGCCTGGGTGGGGTTCGGCAGGCATTTGGGGAGACTGGGCTTCAGGGCCGGGCGTCCTGGGGATGGCCCAGAGAGCAGGGTGCCAGGCCACCTCCTTCCCTGCTCCTCTCACTACTGAGCTGATGCCCAAGCAACAGCCGCCAGGCACCTCCGCAGAAGCCAGGGCCATGAGTGACAACTGCTGCCCTCGGGGAGCCCACCGGCTGCTCCCACCAGCCCACGGCCAGGTCCGGCAAGCAGCGTGGCGTGGCTGGGGCCCTCGGCTGGCACAAGCACCTTCTCAGCAACCACCTGGGACAAAGAAGGCTCCTGCAACCCCCAGGCCCGGCTCTCGCTCTGCCTGGACCCCGTGGAGAGGGCCCAAGCAGCGCCCGGGCATCTAGGGCCACCAGGGGGAAGGGGACGGGCAGCGTGCACCTGGGAGACCTGGGCTCTGGGGAAGGATGCGAGGTCACCCGAGGCTTTCTTCCCAGAGACATAGGAAGTGGCTCACCCATCAACAACCCTGAAATCTCAACCCATCTGACTAAGATTAGTTGGGGTTGGTACTACCATTTGTGGCTCTAAAAGACCCAAAAAAAGATGACAGAAAGGCCATGCAGCCTTGAAGGAATGTGGAGTGCGATGCAGCAGAGAGGAGCAGGGAGAACGGCGGGAACGTGGCCTGTCCACTCCGACCCCAGCCCAGGGCTGCCCACGTGCCCTGGCCCTTCCGGGGCTGGGAGAAGTGTGGGTGCAGGATGCAAGGCAGCACATGCCTGGTGCAGACACCTGCAGGGACAGGACCTCCGAGTCGCCTGTGCAGACACCTATGGCAAGAACACTGCAGAGGGGCTGGTTTCAGTATCAAAGGGCATCGTCCCACACTCTCCACAACACGTTTACCCATGGGAAACACCCTACCACGAGGTGAAGTAAACAGAGGCGGACAGATCCTGCGCGAGCTACCCAACAGGAACGCGTGGGAAAGGCGAGGAGGCGCGCACAGCCCCAGGCCCCTTGTGGTGCTGGACTCTGGAGCGGGGCGTCCAAGAACATGTGGTCCAGTCTTCTCCCTCTGCAGGGGACTCTAAAGGCCTGCTGGAAACAGCTCGGCCAGCCGGGGGCAGCAGCCAGTGGGGGAGATGCAGCTCTTGCCACGAGGCCCTGGCTGCCGGCCCAGCGCAGCAGGGAGCAGCGGCAGGAGCTCTGCCTGGAGGAGGAGGAGGAGCCGCCGCTTCCTGCAGACACGCTCAGGCCCACTCTTGCTTGACCGCTGAGGCTGTGTCCAGTGCTTAAGCTGCAGAAGGCTCCACCGTCCAGCCAGCGCGGGACGCCGCAGAACCACAACACAGAGAGACACAAAACATAGCCCCGTACATGCTCTAAAAACAGAAAGAGGACGACGACCGTAGCTAAACTGCTTTAAATACTGCATGCTACCGCACTTCATGGACCCAGGAACGACGCACGGGCGGCACAGAGGAGGGGGGCAACAAAGGGTCCTCGTGGCCGGAGCGGCCCTTCCTCGTGGCCGGAGCGGCAACTCCCCATCTCTAGAACTACAGTACGTGACTCTAAGGTCGAAGCAGCCGGTGCTGACATCCTTCCATCACGGCTCAATTAGTTAAACCCGTCAGTGTGGTAGCTGGGGTGGGAGTCGGCTGTGAGCTGGGTGGTCTCTGTGGCGGAGGCTGGCTGCATCACGATGGGCGTGTCTGTGGCCTCTGAAAAGCAAGCACAGCATGTCATCGCAGGCACGGGGCGCCCACCAGCTCCTCCGTGCGGCACACTCACTCGGTAGCTTCCTGGGGCTGCAGATGTCAGAACACATGCTCTGAGGCCAAGACGCTGTTCTGCCTATTTCCACCCCAAGACAACGTACTCATCCACCTCGGGTCGCTGCCCACCCACAGCCCCTGGCCCGCTGGGCCCACCCCCCCCGGCCTGCCCGCCACCCTCGCCTCTAGTCGGCCCCTCCAGGCTACAGCTACCCCGAGTGGGGGGGACAGCTCTCTGCTCTGCTTTACCTCCAAGTCCACGTGCACACCTCAACAGTCCCAGCTGCACCACAAACACTCCCAGCACAGACTCAGTGCCCTCCTGTTTGACAAGACAGGTTGTCGCGTTCAGGGCCCGTCCTGGCTCCACCCACGCACTCAGGCCGGGTGCGGGTCCTCGGACAGACACTCACCCCTTTCGTCGGACTGCAGCTGTGCCTCCAGGTCCTCAGGGGACACGTAGAAGGCGGTCTCCTCGCCCTCGGGGGGCTTGGGCTTGCACTTCCCGCAGCAGCAGTTGAAGCAGCAGCACAGGCAGCAGCAGCAGTAGCAGCACGTCAGGAGCCCGCAGAACACGAAGAGGGCCTGGGTGGAAGAGGTGCAGGCTGCAGGGCCACACGGCCGACGGCTCCACCGCCCGCCGGGGACGGTGAGCCTGCAGCGTCCACAGGGGAAGCCGGGCGTGCGCTGCCGGCAGGGCTGCCCTGCCTCGGCCCAGGACCTCACTGGAGACAGAGGCGCGGTGCTCGAGGCCGCGAAGGGCCGCCAGCACCTGCACTGAAGAGGCGCTCCCCTCCAGCTGAGGGCTGTGGGGCACTGCCAGACCCTGGCAGTAGGGGAGGTGCTAGGAATAAACAGGAACGGAAAAATGCTAATAAAACAAACCAATGGGGAAGTCACAGCTCCTGAAGGGAGACAGATTTCGAAGGAGTCTTCCCATAACAGGACCCACCCCTTAAGGAACACAGAGCTCCTCCGGGGAGCCTGGCTGCCAGACCACCTCGCCGACTTGAGAGCACAAAGCAGAGCGGTCATCACAATGGCCCTTCCAGACTAGGGCCACGCTCAGCCTGAGGCGAACCAGGTGCGTCTGGCTGGGGGGGCTCACCTTCGCCCACCAACTGGAGAGCACGAAGTAGGTGTTCACGTTCTCCTCCCCAAACTGCTCGGCCACGTAGAGGCCCAGGGAGCCGTACTTGTCGTAGATGTTCCTCTTGGTGGCGTCGGTCAGGATGGCATGGGCACTGTTGATCTCCTTGAACTTGTCTGCGGCCTCCGGGTTATCGGGGTTCTTGTCGGGGTGGTATTTCAAGGCAAGTTTCCTGCAAACCAACACCAGTTCCAGGTTTCGAACTTGGTCTCCGAGTCTCAGGCTCACACACAGGACAGTCGCCGCCCCTCTTCCATCACCACTTTCCAACTTCCCACGCCCAATTCCATAGAATTTCAGAACATCTGAGTCCAGGGAAACCGCAGCAGCCTGCTCATTCGAGCAGAGGTGGCTGAGGCCGACTGGGATAGAGGACAGCCCTGGGAGCCCTAAGGCCCGACCTTGACCCGTGCGCCGTTCCTCTTGCCTGGACCATCCACCTGAGCAGGGGCAAGCCCTACTGACCCCAGTGTCCTCACCACTGGCTGCACTGCGAAGCCAAGCGGCCAGCATGGAGGGCGCAACTGGACAGTTCATGCCTGGGTACTAACCGCACAAAAGGAGGACAGTTTGAAATGCCGGGATTAAGGGAGGGTGCCTGTGGCCAGCGCACCTCAGAGGGCATCTGCAGTCGCTGTGCTGAAACAAGTAGCTCCTCCAAGTCTTCCCAAAGCTCTACAAGCACCTGGGAAGTCTCTAAACAAGTGTGAACCTGCTTCTTTGTAGAACTGGTAACCCTACTTTAGACAGTTTCTAATACCTAAAAAGTACTTTTTTTTGCCAAGAAAATATTGAGAATGTGACAACTTTAAGCTATAATAAGTACGCTACAAATACAAATATGCAACAGAACTGTTACCAGTTAATACTGAGTCTGCCAGGAAAAAAGTATGTGCAGTGGTTCTAGACAGACTAAAGATCCAACCACACGAGTGGCACATGTGTCCTCGGGGAGCAAGGGGGACCCACACCTGCGCCTTACCGATAGGACTTCTTGATGTCATCTGAGGTTGCGTTCTTGTCCAGCCCAAGCACGTGGTACAGCGATTCCCCTGAGGTAGAGAGGGAGCGCTGCCTCTGATCTGCCATGTTAGACTAATCTACAAGAAAAAAGTAGAACAAAACATCAAAACACGTGGTGCAGAATTCCAAGCGTGGAGCTGACGGACTTAATTCCATAAGACTGTTTAAAGTAAAAACCCAAAGCGCTGTCTGGTGGGGTTTGTAATGTGCGCATGGATAAAACATGCCAGATGCTCTAGCACAAAGGAGAGCAGGCAACAGGCTGGCATGGCTTCCACATTTTGTGTGAGGGGTTGCATGGTGTGAATGTGATAAGATGCAGCCTTGAAACATTAAAGATGTACACTGTAGTCTCTAGAGCCAACACACGTAGCCAAAAATACTACGGGAAAAAAAAGATATTCAAACACAAGAGAAGGAGGAGGAGGAATAAAACAGGGAACAAACAGAAAAGTAAAAAATTGGTAGATCTAAATCTAATTATATCAATAATTAAACATTAGTGGACAAAAGACTCCAATTAAAAGGCAGAGCTTGTTAGAATTGGATAAATATGCAAGACCCAACTAAATGTTGTCCACAAGAGTTGACAGAAATTAAAGGAAGAAACAGGTAACTCCAGAGAGATTTTGCCAGAAGTTTCTCCAAAGAAATTTTTAACACCCCTCTCAACCACCATAAACTAACTGATATTTACAGAAAACCTAACAACTACAGAATATATATTCTTTGTTCACCAAGAGATGTTGGGCATTAAAACAAATCTCAATAAATTTAAATGACTCTAAATCACACACTCTCTATGTTCTTTGATCATAACAGAATTAAATTAGAAACCCAACAGTAAGATATCTAGGAAAACCTCAAGTTCATTTTAAACAATACACTCCTAAATAAAATATACATCAAAGAAGAAATGATAAGGGAAATTAGAAAATATTTTTAATAAAATGCAACATATTAAAATTTGTGGTATTGACTGAAACCATGCATACAAGGCTAACTGCTTATATGATGAGAAAAGAAGAGAGGTCTAAAATCAAGACTGAAGGTTTACCCTAAGAAGGTAGAAAATAGTGCAAAATCAAAATAAGTGGAAGGATGGAAAAATAAAGATTAGTACTGAAATTGACAAAACAGAAAACTTGAAAACAGAAAAATTTAACATAGGCAAATTTAGGTCTTTGAAAAGAATAAAATTGATAAACAAGTAGCCAAACTGACCAAGAAACAAAAAGAAATCATCCACATCAGGAATGAGAGAGGGGCTAATAATCACTGCAGACCTTATGAGCATGAAAAACACAATGAGAGCATTATGGATAATTGTATGCCCAGAAATTAAAAAGTCAGATGAAATGGACAAATACCTTGAAAAACAGAACTTAACAAAACTAACACAAGGTGAGACAGAACATCTATATCTGTTAAAGAAAATGAATTTGCAATTAAAAAACCTTCCCACACATAAATTTTCAGGCCCAGATGGTTTTTCTATCAAATATTCAAGGAAAAAATGACATCAATCTTACACAAACTCTTTCAAAAACAAGAGGAGGGAACTTTTTCCCAACTTGATTTTTGAGGCTGGAGTCATCCTGATACAAAAACCTGACAAAGACATTACCAGAAAGAAAACCCATGAACACAAATGTACATATCCTAAACAAAATATTAGTGAATTGATCTAAAACTATACAAAAAGTATATACTATGATGAAGTAGAAATTATTCCAGTACTACAAGGTTTATCATATATTTAAAAATAAATCAATATCATTCATTATATTAGCAGAATAAAGAAGATAAACCAAATGACCATCTCAATAGATTCATAAAAAGCATTTGACAAAACGCAACACAGAATCATGATTTAAAAATAATAATCTCAGCAAATTAGTACTAAAAGGGAACTTCTTCAGGCTAATAAAGGGCATCTATGAAAAACCTAAAATTGTTATCATGCTTAGTGCTAAAATCATGAATACTTAAGACTGGGAACAAGACAAAGGTACCTGCTCTTACACTTTTATTCGATATTGATCTAAAACTGTGATAAGGAAAAAATAACAAATAAATAAAAAAACCACGAAGGAACACATAAAATTGTTTCTATTCACAAATAAATTGATGGTTTACACAGAAAGTCCTGAGGAATCAACAAAACAACTATTAGAATGAAAAAGTGATTTTGTCACGGTCACAAGATACAAGTTCAGTATTTGGAGAAAAAACAACTGTATTTGAGAGTAGCAAACAATTGGAAAATTTGTTATGAATAAATTTCATTCAAAAGACCATCAGAAAGTGGATGTGGCTCAAGCAGTTGGGCTCCCACCTACCACATTGGGGGGTGAGGGGGAGAGGTCCCTGGTTTGGTTCCCAGTGCCTCCTAGAGAAGACAGCAAGCTGGCCTGACGGGCAGGCGCGGCTAGCTGACTCAACAATATGATGCAACAACAGACACGAGGAAAACTTAATGAGAGACACAACAAAGCAGGAAGTGGAGGTGGCTCAAGCAATTATGCGCCTCCCTCCCACACTGGAGGTCTCTCGTTCGGTTCCTGGTTCCTCCTAAGGAAACAAGGAAGATGAACAGACACTACAAGTGCAAACAACCAGTGGGTGGGGAGAAATAAAACAAATCTTAAACAACAACAACAAACATCCCAAACCATAAAATACTTATGAATAAAATTAAGATGACATATAAGACTTCTATATTGAAAACTATACAAAATTGCTGAGAGGAATTAAAAGCTAAAAATACAGATATACCATGTTCATGAATTGGAGGGCTCAATATTGTTGAAATATCATTTCTCCCCAAATTGATCTATAGACTCAACACAATCTTAACTCATTACAGCAGGCTTTTTTTTTTTTGGTAGTAACTGACAACTGATTTAAAACTTAAATGGAAATATAACAGACCTAGAATAATTAAAATGATGTTTTATAAAAACAAAGTTGAAGGACTTATCTTACCTGATTTCAAAACACACTAAAATTAATCAAAGCATTTTGTCGTTGGCAAAAAAATGGACAAGTACATCAACAGAACAGAACAGAGTCTAGACAGATCCATGTAAGTAGTAAGCTATAGAATGGGAGAGAATACTTGCATTACAATATAGAACATAAAACTCACATCCAGAATACATAGAAAACTTATATGTCAATATTAAGAAAAACAAAAAAATTTTTAAATGAGAAAAAGATAGGTAAATGGCCAATACATACATGAAAAGATACTCAACATCACTGGTAATTTAGAAATACAAAAAAAAAACAAAAACCACATTGAGATACCACTTTCACATTCATTAGAATGGTTATTCTTTAAAAAAAACTTATCAAATGTTGGTGAGTAGGTGAAGCAACATACACTTGTTGCCATACACACTGTTGGAAATGCGAAATGGTACAGCCCTTTGGAAATCAGTTCCTCAGGATCTGAAGTTAAGAGTGCACCTAACATAGGAACCAGCAATTCTACTGGTAGGTAAAGTATTTACACACAAGCAATGAAATGTGGGTCCTCACAAAATGTATACATAGATGTTCACAGCAGCTTTATTCTTAAAAGCTGAAATATGGAAATAGAACAAACGTCCATCGAAAGGTAAAGAGAAAAACAAAATATGGTATATCCAAACATTGGAATACTGCTCAGCAATAAAAGGGAGAAAACGACTGATAAATAACTCTAGAAAATGCAAACTGATCTGCAGTGACCCAGAGCAGATCTGTGGCTGCCTTGGGGGCAAGGGTAGAGGGGCACCAAGAATCTTTAGGAGTTGATGTCAGCAAAAATGGCAGAAAAAGGAATGTTGGAAGCCTGTAACTCCACAGAAATGTAAACTAGCAAAATTTTCAGAGTCAACTTTACTGAAACTCTGGAAACTAATCAAAAGTTTACAGCAACCATGTGAACACTTAAGGGAAATCAAAACAAAATAAACACAAACACCTGAATTTCAGGGCATGAGGAAATCTGTTGCAACAGTAGCCAATCCCAGGTTAACTCAACATGAGAGGCCACAAAATTAGTTCAAAAGAGTCACTAAGCAAATAACAGTTACAGCAAGCAGCAATAATAAAACCTGAGAGAGGGGGAAATACGATTCCCAGAGTTGCCACATGTTAATATTTAAAACATCCAGTTTTCAACAAAAATTTACAGGGCATGGGGAAAAAAAAAAGTATGGCCCATGCATGGGAAAAAAGGGATTTCTCCCAGGAATGAAGAGTGGTTCAATGTGAAAATCAATCAATGTAATGCACCATATTAAGAAAATAAAGGAATGGAAGAGATTATCTCAACTGGTACACAAAAAGCATTTGAAAAACTGAACAGCCTTTCATGATAAAAACATTCCACAAATGAGGAATATAAGGAAACTTCTTCAACCTGCTAAAAGGCATCTATGCAAAGCCTACAACAAACATACTTGATGGTGAAAGACTGAAAGCTTCCCTCTAAGATCAGGTGCAAGGCGGGATGTCTGCTCTTACCACTGAAATTCAAACACTGCAGTGAAAATTCCAGCTAGTACGATTAGGCAAGACATAGGAAGAGACATAAAAGGTATATGCAAATGAAATGATCTTATACAGAATATCCTAAAGATCCATTATGAACTACTAGAGCTCAGGAAGCAGAGTTGGGCACATGCCTACCACACAGGAGGTCCTGGGTTCAGTTCCGAGTGCCTCCTAAAGAAGATAAGCAAGACAGTGAGCTGATGTGACAGGCTGGCATGGTGAGCTGACACAACGAGCTGGTGCAACAAGGGACACAATGAAAGATACAACGAACAGGGAATGGAGGTGGTTCAACTGATTGGGCGTCTCCCTCCCACATGGGAGATCCTGGGTTTGGTTCCCAGTGCCTCCTAAAAAAAAAGAAGACAAGCAGGGAAGTGGATTTGGCTCAACTCGCACAGCGTCCACATACCATAGAGGAGATCGAGGGTTCAAACCCCGGGCGTCCTGACTCATGTGGTGAGCTGGCACACGTGCACTAATGACGCACGCAAGGAGTACCGTGGCATGCAGGGGTGTCCCCCACGCAAGGGAGCCCCACGCACAAGGAGTGTGCCCCGTAAGGAGAACCGCCCCGCACAAAAAAGCGCAGCCTGCCCAGGAGTGGCACTGCACACACGGAGAGCTGATGCACAAGATGACACAACAAAAAGAGACACAGATCCCCATCGCCGCTGGTGAAGAATCCAAGCAGACCCAGAAGAACACACAGCTAGTGGACACAGAGAGCAGACAAGCGGGGGGGGGAGGGGATGGGGGAGAAATAAATAAAAAATAAACCTTTAAAAAAAAAAAGAAGACAAGCAGACACAGCAGACAACAAGTGCAAACAGCAATGGGGGAGAAATAAAATAAAAATCTGTAAGCAGATTAAGTGGTTTTTTTAAGTAAAAGGACTATTATTAGCTAACAAATTCAGCAGAGTTGCAGGATATAAGATTAACATACAAAAACCAGCTAGCAGCACTCTAAAAGTGAAATAAAAAAATAAAAATTTGACTTAGAATAGCATTAAAAGAACAAAATATTTAGGACTAAATTTAACCAAGGAGTTTTATGATTTGTATAGTGAAAACTACAAAACATAGTTGAAAGTAATAAAATATAGAAATGGAAAAGCAGATCCTAAAATTCATATAGAATTGTAAGGGACCCTGACTAATCAAAGTAATCTTGAGAAAGAACAAAGTTGGAGGACTCACATTTCCTGATTTTAAAATTTTCTACAAAGCTATAGGAATCAGAACAGTGTGTCACTGGCATAAGGACATATATGTATATATACACCAAGCGAGCAGAAGTAGGACCCAGAAATAAATCCACAGATCTAAGGTCGATTGGTTTTCAAAAAGGGTACCAAGATCAAGCAGTAAGGGGAAGAATACTTTTTTCAACAATGAAACTTCAGGAAACAACTTAGCATTCGCCTACTGTAAGAGCCATATGTTCACACAAAACCTATGTTGACATAAAAACTTGTACACAAATATTCCCAACAGCTTTATTTGTAGTAGCCCAAAACTGGAATCAGCCTAGATTTCCTTCCACAAATGAATGGTTAACCCAACTGTGGTACATCAAAACCAAGGAATACTGCTCAGCCTTAAAAAGGAATAAACTATCGACACGACAAAACCTTGGAAAAATCTCCATGGACTTATCCTGAGCAAAAACAGCCAATCCCACAAGACTACACAACATTTTAGAAATGGAGAGAAGATCTGGTGGATGCCAGGGCTTAGGGATGGGAACGGTGGGCTGTAAAAGGGCAACCCTGTTGGTGCTGGAACTGTTCAGTTACTTCAACTCTGGTGCTGGATGCACAGACTTATCCATGTGATAAAACTATACAGAACTCAAAACAAACACACACATATACACACAGAGAGACACAAATGAGTACAAGTAAAACTGGCAAAATCAGAATAATGTTGGATTCTACCAATATCAACATCTTGATGATTAAGTAAACCATACTTTTTGCAAAATGCTACCATCATGCGAAACTGGGCCAAGTATCTCTGTATTATTTCTTATGAGGGCATGAAAATCTACTATTATCTCAATAAAATTTTCAATTTCTTTCTTTTTTTTTTTTTTAAAGATTTATTTATTTATTTAATTTCCCCCCCTCCCCTGGTTGTCTGTTCTTGGTGTCTATTTGCTGCGTCTTGTTTCTTTGTCCGCTTCTGTTGTCGTCAGCGGCAGGGGAAGTGTGGGCGGCGCCATTCCTGGGCAGGCTGCACTTTCTTTTCACGCTGGGCGGCTTTTCCTCACGGGCGCACTCCTTGTGCGTGGGGCTCCCCCACGCGGGGGACACCCTTGCGTGGCACGGCACTCCTTGCGCGCATCAGCACTGCGCATGGCCAGCTCCACACGGGTCAAGGAGGCCCGGGGTTTGAACTGCGGACCTCCCATATGGTAGACGGACGCCCTAACCACTGGGCCAAAGTCCGTTTCCCAAAATTTTCAATTTCAATTAACATTATTGGGCCAATTCAATGATGCACAGGAAGTTTAGAACATTAAAATAAGTTTTAACTGGAAACAACATAGCATATTGTTACAACACCAAAGGCCAGATCTAAACAACCAATAACAACAAAATATGGTCCAATTTCCACACCTCACAGCCCCAGAGAACTGATATGTCACAATTTACACTAATACCTAGCAACAGGATCAGGACGAGAAGCCCAGTTTTATATTAAGGGGTTAAGCGCACAAAGATGCCTCTACCAAAACCCCACTGAAATAAGGCAACAGCTAAACGCCTGGAACTTGCTGGGCAATAAATAAGCAACATAAAAAGGAACTGTCTAGAATTGCAGCTGGATTATCTTCCACTGCTTAAATAAATAAGCTGCCTTTCTAGGAAATGCTTGGGTGAAGTCCCCAGTAACACCCTAAAACGAGGGCTTCCAATCGCCCTAAGATCACAGCAGATGGGCATCAAGGATCACATTAGTCTCCGAGGCCAGTCCCCACAGAATGAGGGGCTGGACAAGACTTCTAAGTTCATTTCCTCGTCAGCCATCTGCGTGTGCTACAGGCTGACTGACCACGAAGTGGACGGGAGGCGAGCTGGAAGATGGGGAAGGAGGAGTCAGTCCTCCACCAAAACGACTACTGAACTGGCAGAAACAGTCTCCATCAACTATTTCAGAATCTGGAGTCGAGTGGAGCACTGTGCGGCATCCAGGGAAGAGCTGGAGGAAGAGGCTGGTAAATTACAGAAAACGGTGAAGTTCACCCTTGTGCAGGGGCTACCACCTCCCAACCCCAACAGTGGGGCAGGCAGCAGTGGGGGCTGCTGCCTGGGCTCCCGGTGCAGCTTGTTGGTGTGGGGGCGGGCTGTAATCTGGAGCTGAGTGGTCTGATGGTTGCGCAAGGCGTTTATTTATTTTTTAAAAAGATTTATTTTATTAATTTCTCTCTCCTTCCTCCCCCATTATCTGCTCTCTGTGTCCATTTGCTGTGTGTTCTTCGGTGGCTGCTTACATTACCTGGCAACACTGGGAAACTGGGTCTTTTTTGTTGCGTCATCTTGCTGCGTCTGCTCTCCGTCTGTGTGGTGCCACTCCTGGGCGGGCTGCTCTTTTTGCACACTGGGTGGCTCTCCTTGCAAGGCACACACCTTGCGTGTGGGGCATCCCTACAAAGGGGGCGCCCCTGCGTGGCATGGCACTCCTTGCGTACGACTGCGTGTGGACCAGTGCACCACACAGGTCAGGAGGCCCTGGGGATCAAACCCTGGACCCTCCATATGGTAGGTGGACGCTCTGTCAATTGAGCCATGTCTGCTTCCTGCTCATGGCTTTGATCAGCTAATTCAGATCTCAGGGGGGCTAGCTCCGAAGAAAGTCAATGTTCTAACCCTCCACAGGCAAAATGGCAGAAGAGGCAGTCCCTATTTTTTTCTCTTTAGTCTTTACTTTTCTGTGTTTAGGAGCAAAAATGGTTTGAAAGAGTTACAAACTGACAGCTCCAGCCCTCAAAAACAGCAAAAATCCTAGAGGAGTCCAAGACAACTTGATTTCCAGAGTTTTAACAACCTAATACTCAGAATGTTTAGTTCTCAATTCTCACCAAAAAAATTAAGAAACACACAAAGAAACAGTAAGTATGGCCCAGTAACAAGGGAAAAGTAATTCTCCAGAAACCACCCCTGAGGAAGCTCATACACTGGAACTATTAGTCAAAGACTAATTTGACTCAACTGTCAAATATTTTCAATGAGCTAAAGGAATCTGTACACAAAGAACTAGAAGGAAATCAGGAAAATGCTGTTTGGACAAAATAAGGTAAAAACTATAAAAAGGAACCGAACAAATTTTGGAGATGAAGGTTACAGTCACTGAAATGAAAACTTCATCAGATGAACTTAACAGCAGATTTGAATAGGCTAAAGAAAGGATCGCAACCTTGAAGACAAGATAATTGAAATTAACCTGTGTGAGAAGCAGAAGAAAAAGTAATGAAGAAAAAAAGAGGCTGAGGGACCGACAGGACACCATCAGGCGTGGTTTGGAGCTATGTATCTCAGAAGAGCATGTTCTTCAACTTACCCACTCCTGTGGGTGTGAACTCTGCTAAGAGGACCTTTTGATGGGGCTACTTCAGTTAAGGTGTGCCCTAGCTGAATTAGGCTGGGTCTTAATCCTATATGGATGGTCTTCTGGAGAAGGCCAGAGAAAGAGAAAGCAAGAGGGAGCAGACAACAGCTGAAACCCAACAAGACCCAAGAGAAAGCAGAAGCCAAAAAAGTGCCATGCACATCCCCACGTGACAGAAAAGCCAAGGACCAAGTCGCCAACAGCCAGCCCCAGAACGCCACATTCTTCTGGGAAGAAGCATCCCCTTAACGATGCTGGGATTTTGGACTTTTGGCCTCAAAACTGTGAGCCAACAAATTCCCATTGTTTAAGCCAAGGCACTGCATGGTATTTGCTTTGGCAGCCAGGAAACTAAAACACCATCAAACATACCAACATATGCGTCGCTTGAGTCCCAGGTGGAAAAGAAAGAGGCAGAATGTGTCTTTGAAGAAATAATGGCTGAAATATGTCCCAAATCTGATGAAAGACACGAATGTAACATCCAAGAAAAGAAATACCATTGTTGTGGAGGCAGCGACTCATGGATGTCCTGCGGTTAGGGAGAGGGAAAACCAGGTGTAATGGGGGGCATTTTCGGGACTTGGGAATCATCCTGAATGACATTACAATGACAGATACAAGCCATTATATATCTGGTCATAACCCACAGAGTCGAATGGGAGAGAATGTAAACTACAATGTAAACTATAATCCATGCTTAGTAGCAATGCTCCAAAATGTGTTTATCAATTGTAATGAACGTACCACACTGATGAAAGATGTTGCCAATGTGGGAAAATGTGGGAGGTGTAGGGAATGGGGTATATGGGAATACCCTATATATTCTCTGTAATATTTATGTAATCTAAGTATCATTTAAAAAATTTAAAAAGGGGAATATAAAGTAATTGAGGATTCCAGACACATTAAAAAAAAACAACAAAAAACCCAAGAAGCTCAATAAACTCCAAGCAGGATAGACACTAAAAGATCTACAGCAAGGGGCCCAAAATGGCGGCCAGCCGCTATCGGCGTTTTCTTAAGCTCTGTGAGGAATGGCCAGTGGACGAGACCAAACGGGGCCGGGACTTGGGCGTTGACCTGCGGCAGCGGGTAGCACAGGCCTTTCGGGAGGGAGAGAACACCCAGATTGCAGAGCCCGAGGCCTGCGATCAGATGTATGAGAGCTTAGCACGACTCCATTCCAACTACTACAAACACAAGTACCCTCGCCCCCGAGACACCAGCTTCAGCGGCCTCTCCGTGGAAGAGTACAAGCTCGTCCTGGCCACAGACACCTTGGAAGGGTTTAAGGAAATGAATAAAGGCATGTGGAAGAAACTGCAGGAGAAGTTTACCCCCAAGAGATCTGAAGAGAAGCAGAAGGTCTGGGCTCGGTCCTTGTCTCGCCCCCAGACCTAAGTGTAGAGTCTTGGTGGTCACCGTCGTAAATAAAACCGCCCTGATTTCCCTTGAAAAAAAAAAAAAAAAAAGATCTACAGCAAGACACATTACAGCAAAATTTATCAAAATCCATATAAAAAGAGGATTTTGAAAACTGTGAGATAAGCAACTTGTCACAAAAGAGGGATCCCCAATAAGATTAACATGGATTTCCCAGAAGAAACCATGGAGACCAGAAGTCACTGGGATAGCATATTTAAAGTCCAAAGAGAAAAAATGTCAAGAACCCCATACCTGGCAAATTTATTGTTCAAAAATAAAGGAGAAGGACAACCAGCAAGATGGCGGCAGAGTAAGGAGCTCCTAGAGTGAGCTTGTGCTACAGGGCAGTTAGTAATCACCCAGCACTATCTAAAGCATCTGTTTGGGGGCTCCAGAAGAATATCCTGCAACATCCTTGAAAGGATGGAAGCAGGAGAATGCCCATCTGGAGAGAAGATCTGTAAGTGCCACGCCCTGGAGGCCAGTGCCCATCCTCCACTGGAGGCACAAGCCTCCCCAGGAGCTATTCTGTGACTGGAATTGGAAGCTCACTTCCCCAAAATGGGGGAGGAAGCGACGGTTGAGCACCCACTTCAGCTACTGATTAGTACATTTGGTGGGCTAAAGTAAAACGCTAAGAACAGCTGAAGTTTGAACCTGTCCAAATCAGAAAGAGCTGGTAGCTGCCATCTTAACTCTGCCCCCAGCATGAGGGGAAGCGGGGCTGGTGAAAATCAGTGGTGGCAGGGACCAGTTTCTTTCACTCAGATTGGTCTCCAGCCCTAGGCTAGGCTTCAGCTCCACCTCTGGCAGGGAGGAGGCTGGCGGGCCCTGCACCCGCCTATGCAGGTAACTGCAGTACATGTGGCTGGCACAGACTGAATAGTTAGAAGTCTACCAGGGCAACTGCAGTCATCTTAGATCTGCACTGCACAGACTGCTGCCCATACCTGCAGCTCCATCCCCGCCCGACAAGGCAGAAGGGGGCACGAAGCTTCATCAGTCTCTCTGGGCAATTATAGTCTAGGCCTGTACAACTTGACTTATTCCACACAGCTGTGACTCTGTCGCTACCCCTGGCAAAGGAGAAGATTGAGAGAAGCTTCATTGATCCCTGGGGCAATGAAGGCAGCTTGAGCCTCCGCGGCTTATAGCACCAACTACATCCTTGGCTCCTACTACACAACCAGCAAGGGAGAAAGGGCAGGAAGCCCTAAACTAAGAGAAAAAGTGCACCCAGAATAAATACTTTAGCAGCCAGATGCCAAGACATCAACAAAAAAATTATAATAATCCACACCAAGAAACACGAAGATATGACCCAGTTAAAGAAACAAGCCTCCAGATGACAAAAGAGTTGAGACAACTAATCATAGATGTCCAAACAAATTTCTTTAATAAATTCAATGAGATGGCTAAAGAGATTAAGGATATTAAGACGACTTCGGATGAGCACAAAGAAGAATTTGGAAGCATTAATAGGAAAACAGCAGACCTTATGGGAATGAAAGGTACAATAAATGAACTTAAAAATACACTGGGAAAAAAAAATACACCGGGATCATATAATAGCAGATTTGAGAAGGCAGAAGAAAGGATTGATGAGCTTGAAGAAAATGGCCTTTGAAAGTGAACATACAAAAGAAGAGATGAAGAAAAGAATGGAAAAAACTGAACAGGTTCTCAGGGAACTAACTACAGCAAGAGACATACATGAAAACATTCACATCATGGGTGTCACAGAAGGAGAGGAGAAGGGAAAAGGGACAGGAGTAATATTCAAAGAAATAATGGAAGAAAATTTCCCAACCCTAGGGACGTAGATATCCATGTCCAAGAAGCTCAACGTGGGAAGCAGACATGGTTCAACGGACAGAGCGTCCGCCTACCACATGGGAGGTAGGCAGTTCAAACCCAGGACCTCCTTGACCCATGTGGAGCTGGCCCACATGCAGTGCTGATGCACGCAAGGAGTGCTGTGCCACGCAGGGGTGTCCCCCGCGTAGGGGAGCTCCGCATACAAGGAGTGTGCCCTGTAAGGAGAGCCGCCCAGCGTGAAAGAAAGTCCAGCCTGCCCAGCAGTGGCGCCGCACACACAGAGAGCTGATGCAGCAAGATGACACAACAAAGAGAGACACAGATTCCCGGGCCGCTGACAAGAATAGAAGCAGACACAGAAGAACACACAGCAAATGGACACAGAGAGCAGAAAACTGGGGGGCGGGAAGGAGAGAGAAATAAATAAATAAATCTTTAAAAAAAAAAAAAGCACAACGTAATCCCATCCAAAAAAATCTGAAAAGACAAACTCCAAGACGCATACTAATCAGAATGTCAAATGCCAAAGACAAAGAGAGAATTCCGAGAGAGCAAGAGAAAAGCAATGCCTAGCATATAAGAGATATCCAATAAGATTAAGGGCTGATTTCTCACCAGAAACCAGGGAGGCAAGAAGACAGTGGTATGATATATTTAGATATGGCAAGAGAAAAAACTTCCAGCCAAGAATCTCATATCCAGCAAGACTGTCTTTCAAAAATGAGGGAGAGTTTAGAATATTCATAGATAAACAGAAACTGAGAGTCTATAACCAAGAGACGGGTGTTGCAGGAAATACTAAAGGGTGTCCTACAGCCTGAAAAGACAGGAGAGGCCTGGAAGAGTCGAGAAATGAAGATTATATCAATAAAAGTATCTAAAAGGGTCAAAAAAGTAGTGAAAATAAAATATGACAGATAAAACCCAAATATTCAGGAATAACTTTAACCAATGATGTTAAGCACTTGTATTCAGAAAACCACAATTCATTGTTAAAAGAAACCAAAAAAGGCCTAAATAATTGAAAGAACATTCCATGCTCATGGACTGGAAGACTAAATATCATTAATATGTCAATTCTACTCTTATTAACATATAGATTCAATGCAATCTTGATAAAAATTTCACCAGCATTTTTTAAATGAATGGAAAACACAATTATCAAATTTATTTGGAAGCGTAAGGGGTCCTGAATAGCCAGAAACATCTTAAAAAGGAAAAGCGAAGTTGGAGGATTCTCATTTCCATACTTTAAATCATATTACCTAGCTACAGTGGTAAAAACAGCATGATACTGGCATAAGACAGACACACAGACCAATGGAACAGAATTAATGGTTCATAAATAGACCCTCACATGTATGGTCAAGTGATTTTTTTTAAGATTTATTTTTTATTTATTTCTCTCCCCCCCCCCCCCCGCCAGTTGTCTGCTCTCTGTGTCCATTCACTGTGTGTTCTTCTGTGACAGCTTCTATCCTTATCAGCGGTATCGGGAATCTGTTTCTTTTTGTTGCGTCATCTTGCTGTGTCAGTTCTCTGTGTGCGGCGCCATTCTTGGGCAGGCTGCACTTTCTTTTGCGCTGGGCAGCTTTCCTTACGGGGTGCACTCCTTGCACGTGGGGCTCCCCTACATGGGGACACCCCTGTGTGGCAGGGCACTCCTTGCCCGCATCAGCACTGTCTGTGGGCCAGCTCCACACGGGTCAAGGAGGCCGGGGTTTGAACTGCAGATCTCCCATTTGGTAGGTGGACGCCCTATCCATTGGGCCAAGTCCGCTTCCCCCAAGTGATGTTTGACTAACCTGTCAAGCCCACCCAGCTGGGGCAGAAGAGTCCACTCAACCAATGGAGCGGAGGGAAGTGGACATCCACAGCCAAAAGAAGAGGACCCTGTCTCACACCTTATACAAAAGATAGATAAAATGAATCTAAAACCTAAATACAAAAGCAAGAACCATAAAGCTTCTAGAAGAAAATATCTTCAAACCCTGGTGGTAGGTGGTATTTTCTTAAAGGAGATAAGAGGAGAACTGAGATGGACTACTGATGTTTAATATATGTACAAGTTTTAATTAACTTTACAGTATAAGTGTGGAAATGTACAGAGTTGATGGCAACACATTATAGTGAGTAACAGAGGTTTATAAATGGGAGTGTGGCTGAAAAGGGTCGTCTAGGGTTATAAATGCCAACTGACAGAAAGCTAGAGAATAATCTACAGACTGAAAAGCAGAGTACACCCAGAGGTAGATGAGAAAGTACAGATGCAAGAGAGTCCTTTGTGAGTTAGAGCAGATGTACATCACTACTGTAGAGTGGTGAGAATCTGGAGAAGCATGAGAAAAATTCGACTGCAGTGACCTATAAACTGTAGTTAACAGCAATAATGTAATACTCTTGCAGCTATGCCAGAGATGTACTGTGTTGATGATGGGGGGAGTACGGAGGATGTGTGCCAGGTGTATGTTAGGGACCTGGTGGTAGTCGGGTGACGTTGTCTCATGGTCTGTGGCAGATGTTCCCCTGCGGTGTGGTGCGTTGATGCAAGGGTGCTGTTGGGGAGTTCTGCAACGTGCATGATTGTTTTGTAAGTTTACAACTCTGTCATAGAGATATGTTTGAAAAATGGTGATAGGGTGGGTTGGGGGAAAAACATACCGAATGCAATATGGGGACTGTAATTAGTAGTAAAATTTTGACAATATTCTTCTGTAATTTGTAACGTATGTCTCACAACAATGCAAGGTGTTGGTGGAGGGTTGATGTATGGGACCCCTGTATGATGTTATACATGTTTGCTTTCTAAGTTCACAACTTTACTACATACTTATTGTTTATATATGTTCATGTATAAATGACATAAAAATAATAATAATAGAGTGGGTTGGGAGAAAACCACTTTGGTTAGTAGCAATATTTTGAGGATGCTCTTTAATCATTAGTTAAAAATGTTTCACAGCAATGCAAGGTATTGGTGGTAGGGTGAGGTATGAGAGCCCTATACGACACTACATATGTTTGTTTTGTAAGTTGACAACTATTAGTATATACTTATTGTTTATATATGTTCATGTATGAGTGATATACTTCAATAAAATTTTTAAGAAAGAAAGAAATTAAGTCATTTACAGATAAACAAATGCTGAATGAGATTACCAGAAGACCTGCCCTACAGGAAATGCTAAAGGAAATCTTTCAAGCTGAAATAAAAGGACACTGGACAGGTGGCGGACTTGGCCCAGTGGTTAGGGCGTCCATCTACCACATGGGAGGTCTGCAGTTCAAACCCCAGGCCTCCTTGACCTGTGTGCAGTTGGCCCATGCACAGTGCTGACGCGCGCAAGGAGTGCCCTGCCACGCAGGGGTGTCCCCTGCGTAGGGGAGCCCCACACGCAAGGAGTGCGCCCCATAAGGAGAGCCGCCCAGCACGAAAGAAAGTGCAGCCTGCCCAGGAGTGGTGCCGCACACACGGAGAGCTGACACAACAAGATGACGCAACAAAAAGAAACACAGATTCTGGTGCAGCTGACAACAGAAGCGGACAAAGAAGATGACGCAGCAAATAAACACAGAGAACAGACAACCAGGGTGGGGGGGGTGAAGGGGAGAAATAAACAAATCTTTAAAAAAAAAAGGACACTGGACAATAACTGAAAGCCAAAACTACATAGGTACATATGAAGTCCTACATTATTTACCTTTGATTTATAACTGCATTTTCCCCCTTACTGACAAATGTGTAAAATAATATTTTAACTCTATGTTAATGGGCATACAATGTATAGAAGCATTTGTATACTACCAAAACTAGGTTGGTACTAGTCAAAGTAGGTTGTGATTAGTTTAAGATATTAATTGTAATTACAAAGGCAGCCATTAAGAAAATAACTAAAAAATATAGAGAAAAAGAAAGAAGTGGTGGAATCAAAATGGTACACTATAAAAAACCAAACAACTAAATACATACACACAAACAGTAATGGAAAGACTGAAGATAAAAAAACACATAAGACATGGGAGTGGATGTGGCTCAAATGCCAGTTTCCCACATGCGAGGTCCCAGGTTCAATTCTTGGCCCCCAGTACATTAAAAAGCAAAACAAAACCCCGAGACATACAGAAAATAACTAAATGGGAGGAGTAAGTTCTTTCTTCTCAGTTATTACCTAAAATGTCAGTGGTAAACAATCCCCTCTTGATTGGCAGACTGGATGAAAAAGCATAATCCATCTATATGCTGTCTAGAAGACACTCACTTTAGGTTCAAAGACACAAAAAGGTTGAAAGTAAAAGGGTGGAAATAGATATCCCATGCAAATAATAATCAAAAGAGAGCTGGGGGGAAGCGAATTTGCACCAAGGGATATGGCGTCCACCTATCACATGGGAGGTCCAAGGTTCAAACCCAGGGCCTCCTGACACGTGTGATGAGCTGGCCCATGCGCAGTGCTGATGCACACAAGGAGTGCTGTGCCACAGAGGGCTGTACCCCACGCATGGGAGCCCCACGCGCAAGGAGCGTGCCCCGTAAGGAGAGCCACCCAGAGTGAAAAAAGTACAGCCTGCCCAGGAATGGCACAGCACACATGGAGAGCTGACACAACAAAAAGATGACACAACAAAAAAAGACACAGATTCTGGGTGCCGCTGACAAGAATACAAGCAGACACAGAAGAACACACAGCGAATGGACACAGAGAGCAGACAACTGGAAAGGGGGGATGGTGGGAAAGGGGAGAGGGAAAAAAAAGAGCTGGAGTAACTATATTATTGTCAGACAAATTAGACTTTAAGTCAAAAAAGATTCTAAGAATCGAGTGGGTGCAGTTCAATGGTTGAGCTAATGCTTCGCTTGCACGAGGTGCTGGGTTCAATTTCCAATACCTTGTTAAAAAAAAAAGATCGGGAAGTGGACTTGGCCCAGTGGTTAGGGCATCCATCTACCACACGGGAGGTCCGTGGTTCAAACCCCGGGCCTCTTTGACCCGTGTGGGGCTGGTCCACCCGCAGTGCTGATGCGCGCAAGGAGTGCCCTGCCACGCAGGGGTGTCCCCCGCGTAGGGGAGCCCCACGCGCAAGGAGTGCGCCCCATAAGGAGAGCCACCCAGCACAAAAGAAAGTGCAGCCTGCCTAAGAATGGCACCACACACACAGAGAGCTGACACAACAAGATGATGCAACAAAAAGAAAAAACAGATCCCCGTGCCACTGACAACAATAGAAAGGGACAAAGAAGAACACCCAGCAAATAGACACAGAGAACAGACAACTGGAGTGGGGGGGGGGGGAGAAATAAAAATAAAATAAATAAATCTTGGGGAAAAAAAGATCGTAAGAGTGGCACAGGGAGCAGATGTGGCTCAAGTGGTTGAGCACCAGCCTCCCACACAGGTGGTCCTTGGTTCAGTTCCCCATGCCTCCTAAACACAAAACAAACAAGCAAAACAAATGGAAAAACCAACAAAGGGAAGCTGATGTGGCTCAGTTAAGGTGATGTTGGAACAGAGACCTGGGGGCCATGAGGGCCAAATCCTGAGGAGCGGATGTAGCTTGGGTTCAATCTCTGGTCCCTGGTACCTTAAAAAAAAAAAAGGTGGAGTAGGTGTAGATTAGCAGTTTAAGTGTGTACTCTGCATGTACGAGGTGCCAGGTTCAATCCCTGGGACTTCTTAAAAAAAAAAAAAAAAGATTAAAAGACACAAAGAAACATATTATATATTGATAAAAGGTTCTATCCAGCAAAAATATGTAAAGATTATAAACATATATGCGCTTTACAGCAGAGCACCAAAATATATGAAGCGAAAAATGACAGGATTGAAGGGAGAAATAGCTCTACACTAACAGTTGCAGATTTCCATATACCACTTTCAATAAGTGATAGAACATCTAACCAAAGATTAAAAAGGGAATTGAGGACTTGAACACTATTAACTTGTTGGCTTAATGGACATATATGGAACATACCATCCAACAAAAGTAGAATATACATTCTTCTCAAGTACACATGGAATATTTTCCAGGATAGAGTATATATTAGTCCACAAATTAAATCTTGATAAATTTTAAAATATTGAAATCATATCAAGTATCTTCTTGAAACACACTGGAATAAAGCTAGAAATCAACAACAGAAGGAAAACTGGGAAATTTACAAATATATGGAAACTTTAAAAAAACACATACTATTAAACAACCAATAGGTCAAAGAAGAAATCACAAGGGAAATTAGGGAATGAGATGAACAGAAATTAAAACACAACATACCAAAATTTATGGGATATAAGGCAGTGCTCAGAGGGAAACTGAGAGCTCTAAATACCTATATTAAAAAAGAAGAAATATCCCATATCAAGAACCCCGCTTGGGAAGCAGATGGGGCTCAAGTGACTGGGCTCCTGTCTACACAGGGAAGTCCTGGGTTCTTTTCCCGGGGCCTCCCGGTGAAGGCAAGCTGGCCCGTGCCATGGAGCACTGATGGCCCACACTGCGGAGAGCTGGCACAGCAAGATGACGCAACAAAGAGACATGCAGAGGAGACACTGAGAGCCTCAGCAGACAAGGGGGCTGAGGTGGCTCGAGTACTGAGTGCCTCTCTCCCACACAAGTCCCTTCTAAAGAGAAAGACAAGAAGAAAAAGACAAGCAGACATGGAAAGAGCACACCGTGAATGGATACAGAGAGCAGACAGCGACTGCAAAAAAGAGGGGATAGGGTTAAAAAAAAAAAACCTAATTTCACAAATAAACTAGAATAAGAAGAGAAAACTAAACCCCAAGTGAACAAAAGGAAGGAAACAGTGAAGATTAAAGCAGAGATAAACGAAATAGAGAATAGGGAAAAAAAAATCAAGAAAGTCAAAAGTTAGTTTTTTGAAAAGATCAATAAAATTGATAAAACTTTAGCCACACTGACAAAGAAAAAAAGAGAGAAGAAACAACTAAAATAAGGGATAAAAGTGGGGATATTACTACTGATCTTAAAAAGGATTATAAGGTCTATGAACAACTATAATGCCAACAAATTAGAATATCTAGATGAAATGGACAAATTCCTAAAAACACACAAATTACATATGCTGATGCAAGAACAAACAGAAAATCTCAATAAACTTATAACAAGTAATGAGACTGAATCAATAATTAAAACCTCCCAACAGAGGAAAGTCCAGGAATGGAATGAACGGTTATAGTGAATCCTACCAAACATTAAAAAAAAAGATTTAAACCAATCCTTCTCAAATTCTTCCAAAAAATATAAGAGGAATGATTACTTCTGAACTCATTCTGAGGTCATCATTATCCTGTTACCAAAGCCACATAAAGATCGCAAAAAAAAATTACAGACCAATATCCCTGATGAATATAAAATAAAAAATGCCTCAAACAGCAAACCAAATCCAACAGTATTTTAAAAGGATAATACATCACGACCAAGTGGGATTTACACTGGGAATGCAAGGATGGCTTGATATAAGAAAATCAATCCAAGAAATACACCACATCAGTAGAATGAAGGGGAAAAACATGACCGTCTCAATTGAGGCAGACAAAGCATTTGACAAAATCCAATATCTGTTTATGATAGAAACACTCAGAAAACTAGGAATAGAAGAGAACTTTCTCATCATGATAAAGGGCATTTATTAAAAACCAGGGGAGTGTACTTGGCCCAGTGGTTAGGGCGTCCGTCTACCACATGGGAGGTCTGCAGTTCAGATCCCGGGCCTCCTTGACCCATGTGGAGCTGGCCCAAGCTCAGTGCTGATGTGTGTAACGAGCACCATGCCACGCAGGGGTGTCCCCCGCGTAGGGGAGCCCCACGCACAAGGACTGCACCCCTGTAAGGAGAGCCGCCCAGCATGAAATTCAGCCTGCCCAGGAATGGCACCGCACACACAGAGAGCTGACACAACAAGATGATGCAACAAAAAGAAACAGATTCGTGTGCTGCTGACAAGAGAAGCGGACAAAGAACACGCAGCAAATAGAAACAGAGAACAGACAACTGGAGAGGGGGGAGGTGGAAGGGGAGAGATATAAATAAAAAAAGAAAAACCAGTAGCAAATATATCAATGGTAAAAAGCTTAAAGCTTTCCCCCTAAGATCAGGAACAAGACAAGGATGCCTGCTGTCACCACTGTTATTCGACATTGTACTGGTACAGATTATAGACTTTTATTGTTTTAAAGATTTATTTATTTATTTAATCCCCCCCCCCCCCGGTTGTCTGTTCTCTGTGTCTATTTGCTGCGTCTTGTTTCTCTGTCTGCTTCTGTTGTCGTCAGCTGGCACGGGAAGTGTGGGCGGCGCCATTCCTGGGCAGGCTGCACTTTCTTTCGCGCTGGGCGGCTCTCCTCACAGGCGCACTCCTTGCGCGTGGGGCTCCCCTACACGGGGGACACCCTTGCGTGGCAAGGCACTTCTTGCGCGCATCAGCACTGCGCATGGGCCAGCTCCACACAGGTCAAGGAGGTCCGGGGCTTGAACCGCGGACCTCCCATGTGGTAGACGGATGCCCTAACCACTGGGCCAAGTCCGTTTCCCGATTATAGACTTTTAAAACCTTGGAATTAATCCCCTGAGCCTCAATAAAATGCCAATAACTATACTCAAACTTCAAAAGCTAAGAGAACCCACCGAGGAGTCCTGCAATACAATAAATACTGAAAAAAGTTATTTGGCCTGAGGGGAAATGACACCAGATAGAAATATAGGTCTTGGAGGAATGAGGAGCACTGGAAATCCACATTGTCTGGCAGGTAATGCAGTGTTCATATGGGAACACCCACAGCAGCTACCGTGCAAAGCGGGGTGGGGTGGACCCACATGGCTGTAGGGTTTCTACACTTTATGTGAAGTGGTATGTCAACTCTAAGTAGAGCTAGTAACTCAAATGGCCATCAATGAAAGAAGTGATAAACAATTTCTGGTTTATTCATACAATAGGATACTCACCAATTTAAAAAAGAATAACATCCTGACACTAGTAAGACAAATCTCAAATACAGTACATAAAGTCAAACAAGTTACACAAGTAACTCCATTTATGTGAAGACTAAGAACAGGAAAAACAATCAGAAAATTATAAAGGTGATAAAAGGAACTTTCTAAGGTAGGGGTTCTTAACCAGGAGTCCACTGACCCCCAAGGGGCCTGTGGAAAGATTTCAGGCAGTCCCAGAGCTTGAATTGAAAAAAAAAATTAACTTATTATCTTTATTTTCTCTGACCTCTAACTGAAATCAAGCATTTCCTTCACTTAAGAATACATGGAATAAATAACAGTAGTATTCCATGGTTTTCACCTCACTGGCAAGGGGGTCCGTAGAACAAAAAAGCTTAAGAACCCCTGTTCTGGAAGCGGACTTGGCCAAACAGACAGAGCGCCCTCCTACCACATGGGAGGTCTGCGGTTCAAACCCCGGGCCTCCTTGACCCGTGTGGAGCTGGCCCACAGACAGTGCTGATGCATTCAAAGGAACGCCCTGCCACGCAGGGGTGTCCCCCGCGTAGGGGAGCCCCACGCGCAACAAGTGCACCCTGTAAGGAGAGCTGCCCCATACGAAAGAAAGTGCAGCCTGCCCAGGAATGGCACTGCACACACAGAGAGCTGACCCAGCAACATGATGCAACAAGAATAGACACAGATTCCTGGTGCCGCTAACAATACAACAATGGAAGCGGACATGGAAGAATACGCAGCGAATAGACACAGAGAACAGACAACTAGGGTGGGGGGGAGGGAAGGGGAGAGAAATTTAAAAAAAATAAATCTTTAAAAAAGAAGAACCCTTGTTCTAAGGTGACAGAAATATTCTATAACTTGATTGATGTAGTGATTTCACAAGTGTATACATATACCAAAACTCACTGAAGTTTAGTGAAGATCATACATTTCACTGTCTCAAATTTTATCTGCATTTTAAAAGAAAGTGAGAAAGCAGCTATTATAATTAAAATTGTTCTCAAAGCAAATCAGATACTATAAGAAAATCAAGTGTAATATAAAATTCCCCACTTCTAGAATAGGGGTTAGCAAACTATGAACTGCTATTTTCGCAAAATATTTTTATATATTGTCCATGGTTGTTTTTCTGCTACAAGAGTTTAGTAAATGAAAGAGAGACTGAATAACATGCAAAGGCTAAAAAATATTTTGGTTTGGCCTTTTAAGAAAAAAATACATAAACAGCCAATTCCAGAAGTAGCTGCTATGAACAGTATTCAAATTGATATTCAATATACTGAGTCAGAAGATGACATGATAAATGCGGCACAAACAGAAATTATCTACCCCCATTTTCACCTGTTTCAAAAATTAACATTCTAGGTACTAGAATTTAGTAAGAATATGCATTTGTTCATATTTTACACTGTGCTGGAACACACTTCTACAACTGTGGCAGTTTGATACTATTTATGAACCCCCACACACCCAAAAAAGAGAAAGATTATGTTTGTAAACTAGTCTGTTCCTCGGGGTATGACACCTTTAGAGTGTATTAAATTCAAAGGCTTTAAGTTTTCTTGATTAAATCAATTTAGGGCTTTTGATCTGACCACGTCAATAGGGCATGGCTCTGATTGAGTCCCCGCCCCCTTGGTGTACAGTTACAATTACACAGACCCACACACAAAAACCCAGAGTGGTGCTGGAGGACCACAAGGTAATGAGGGTAGCTGGGCACAGGAGCCAGGCTCCAGGCCCCCCAGCCTTCCTGTCTGTGCTCACCCCTAGAATCCACCTTGCCAGGGCCTAAGCCACTTTGACGGCTAAGCCAATGTGTCAGCACGGCCAGGTACTGGTACCCAGCTGTTTGGTCAAGCACGCTCCGGGTTAACTGTAATACAAGGGCATTTATGGGTTTTAGCTATCAGTGAGTTTACCACATAGACGGCTGATTCCATCCACATCAACCAGGGAGACTGCCATCAGCAATGAGTGACACTTCATTCAATCACTTGAATGCCTTAAAAGGGAAAGTGATTCCAGGATTCAGAGAGAATTTCCAGCTCGCCTTTGGACAGCCAACGTTCCCAGAAACTCATCAAGGACCTTCATGGGACTTTCACTGGAGCCCCTGGTTGCACCTGCCTGCGGAACCTGGACTTGTGTGTCCCCACGGTCACGTGAGAGACTCTGATAACATCTCATACTATTAACGTACACCTCCTGCTGACTGTTTCCCTAGAGCACCCTGACTGACACAGGCATGTCTGTCTCCACCACCTGGCCCCCCTGAAAGCCCAGGGTCACGACCTCCTCTGCCACAATCTTCTCCGTGCTTTACCCCCACCTGAGAGCCTCCTGGGCTCCTCCTGGGCCTCGGCTTAGGGGCGCCCCTCTTCCGAGAAGCTCCTGCGCACAAGTCAGATCAGGACCCTCACAGGCCCAGCTTGAGGCTGTCCTCCACAGGGGAATCCTCTCTGGCCACCTCCAGCTCTGCCACCTCCCCCAGAGCCCGCAGGGCCTCAGCCTCCACCACCACGGCTACCGCCCCGACTCAATCCGCTCGCTGAGTAGCAAAGGAGATCGTAATAGGGTTCCCAGAGAATTCTTCACCATCCAGCCAGGCAGTGGTGGCTCTGGCAGAAGGATCACTTGTTCTTAGGCAAGGCTCACCATGCAGTAAACGCTTTATAAATGGCTGCTAGTGAATAAATCCAATCTACTGTTGGGGGAAAAAATTCATTTGCAGTTTGGAAGAACAGATTAACTTGAAAACACCTGATATGATGCAGTGATAAAATAAACAGCGTGGTCATATCACCCAATTTAAAAACTAGAAAATTATCAGTAACCAAGAACTTCTCCCAAATGTAATGTTTATTATTGCCTTGCTTTTTAAAAAAAAGTACTTCATGTTTATTCCTAAATATGATTGCAATATTTTGAACATCACAAAAATAATCTAACACTATATGTAGCTTTCTGTGGCTTAATTTTTTACTTTTACTTTTTAGGTACTGGGGTCCAAGATTGAACCCAGGACCTTGTATGTGGGAAGCCGGTGCTCAATCACTGAGCTATACTGGCTGGCTCCCCTCCGTGACTTAATTTTCTTTTTTTTACTTTATTTACCCCCCTGCCCTGTTGTTTACGCTGTCTGCTCTGAGCTCTCTGCGGTGGCGCGGGCCGTCAGCTCTCGGTGGCAGCATCGGCCAGCTGGCCTTCGCTGAAGGCCCTGGGAATCGAACCCAGGGCCTCCCGTATGGTAGACAGGAGCCCGACTGCTTGAGCCACAGCTGCTTCCCCCCTTTCCTTTTTTTTTTTTTTAAGATTTGACTTCTTTCTCCCCACCCCCTTGCTGTCTGCATTTGCTTTATCTGTTTACTGTGTGCTCCTCTTCTTTTTAGGAGGCACCAGGAACCGAGTCTGGGACCTCCCATGTCGGAGGGAGGCGCCTAATCACTTGAGCCATCTCCGCTCCCTGCTTTGTTGTATCTTTTATTATGTTTCCTTATGTCTCGTTAGGTCGCCTTGTTGCATCAGCTCACCACACCTGACCACCGCATCAGCTCACTGTCTCACTCGATTTCTTTAGGAGGCACGGGGAACAAACCTGGGACCTTCTGTGTGGAAGGCAGGAGCTCAACGGCTTGATCTGCTTCCCCGTGACTTGCTTTTGAATATCAATAACATGTTTTAAGATTCGCCCACATTGCTGAGTGCAGCGGTAATCCATTTCCATTACTGGACAAATTCTGGTATGTGGACAGACCACACTGATCAGTGCATCCTTCTACTGGCATACATCTGATTCACCTGCACCATTCTGAGCATTCTTGAACAGTCCCCGTGCAAGTTCTGTTATGGAATTCGTAGGCAGGTGTAGGGGCAAAGTGCTTATTACAACTAAGTGCTAAGTAAAGAAGTTGACAGTAAGAGTTAAATTTTTAACTACTCTATAATTAAAATTTTTTATTTTGAAACACTTTCAAGCTTAGAGGACAGTTACAAAAATAATACAAAACACATACAGAAAACTCCAAAAGACCGTAGCTACCCATCTATGTATCCACCTGCTTATCAATCCATTTTCTGAACACTTAAGTATAGGTTGAATATATCATGCTCCTTGAATGTCATGCTCCTTAACACGCCATGGACATTTCCTAAAGACAAGGATATTCACTTACGTATCTGCCTTAAGTAGTTACCAAGTTCAAGAAATTTAACACTGATATAAAGTTTACAATCTATGTTCCAATTTTTCATATATCCCTATGTCCTTTGGAGTCTTCTCTCCTCCCGTTAGATCCTGCCCAGGATCATGTATTGCAGTGAATTATCTCTTTAGTTGAAGTTTCTTTTTTTAAAATTTTGAGAACAAGTACACAACAAATTTTCCCATCTCAGTCCCTCCCAAGCACATCGCTCAGAGGCCTGATCCCACGCATCGTGCTGCCTTGAGACCACGCTCCGTCTCCCCAGACAGAAGACGGACACCGGCGCGCACTCCCGCGCAGCACCCCGCCCCGCCCAGGCACCTGGACTCTGCTTTCTGACTCTATGAACTTAACAGATTCTCTCATTTTTTTTTGTAGTTACCAGGGTGCATAAATTTAACATCCTAAATATGTAACAATCTCATTTGCTTTGATCTCAACTTATATACAAACAGCATTCTTATCCATCTCTGCCAAAACGCCATTACGTAGTCCTTGTCAAAAACGGCAAGTCCAGAACCACTAATTTGTCATTAGATTTTATGGATTTGCCTTTTAGATTCTGTAGGAAGTAAAAAAGTAGTGGTGCTACAAACCAAAAATACAGTAGTGCCGGCATTTATAGTTTCACTTCATTACCCTTAGAAGAGGTCTTTATTTCTTCATGTGGCTTCAATCTATTGCCCTTTTGTTTCAACCTGCAGAATTCTAATTTACAGAAAAATGATTATTCTATTAACATATACACAATCTAAAATTTCCCCCTTTGCGGGCAGCGGCGGGCCTCCGGGAGGGTCGGCGCGGTTGGCCGGGCGGGCTCTCTGGACGGGGGCTGCCTCGCGGTCGAAGGAGAGGAGGGGGTTCGGCACGAAGCCGTTGGGCCCTCGCTCTCTCCGCTCAGGCACGGGGGACGCGCGGTACAAGCAAGAACACCACGGAGACAAGGTCTAGGCACAAGTCTACTTTATTGTTGAAGGGGACATGGTTTTATAGGGTCTAGGGATACGTAAAGGGACTTGATTGGTGCCGGCGGGTGCTGTTGCTTGCGTAGGCAGTTACTGGACAGTAAGCTAAGAGGTTAGGAGCAAGGGAGGGGAAGGGGAAAGTGTGGGCTGTCTAGATAACGGCTAGGTGGAAGACGGAGAGGGGGAGAAGGAGGGACAGCGCCGGCTGCCAATACTGGGCGGGAAGGAGACGGGGACACCCCTTTAACCACATTCAAAGATATAATTCAGTGCTAATTAGTCATAATGTTGTGCTACCATCACCACTATCTATTACCAAAACTTTGCAATCACCCCAAATAGAAATGCTGTAAAAGAAACGTTAAATAAAAAAACAATTGTATAATTTAAGCATTAACATCCCATTCACTACCTCCACTCAGGCCTCTGGTAACTTCTATTATAGTTTCAGACACCATGAACTTCCTTATTCTACCTAGTTTATTTCAGTGAATTACACAGTATTTGTCGTTTTTGTGTGTAGATTATCTCCCTCAACATGAGCTTCAAGGCTCATCCACGCTGTCACATGTATCAGGACCTCACTCCTCTCCACGGCTGAACCATATTCCATCGCATGGATAGATCACATTCTGTTCATCCATCCGTCAGTGGAGAGACACTTGGGTTGCTTCCATGTTTTGGCAGATGGTAAGTAGTGCTACTATGAACACTGGTGTGAAAGTATCTGTTCGAGTCCCTGCTTTCAATTCCTTTGAATATATACCTGGAAGTAGGGTGGACAGGTCATATGGGAACTCTATACTTAACAATCTAAGTAACCAACAAGCTGTCTTCCACAGCAGCTGCACCATTTTACATAGCCACCAACAATGAACAACTGTTCTATTTCTCTGGATCCTCTCTGACACTTGTTATTTTTCATTTTTTAAAATAGTAGCCATTCTATAATAATAGGTGTGAAATGGTTTCTCATAATGGTTTGATTTGCATTTCCCTAGTGGCTAATGATCTTGAACTTCTTTTCACATGCCATTTGTTTATATTCTTTGGAGAAATATATATTCAAGTCTCTTGCCCATTTTTTAATTGGGTTGTTTGTCTTTTTGCTGTACAGTTGTAGTATTTCTTTATACATTATGGACATTAAACTCTTATCAGAGAAGTGGATTCCAAATATTTTCTCCTATTCTGTAGATTGTCTTTTTACTTTCATTATGAAGTCCTTTGATGCACAAAATCTTTAAATTTTGATGAAATCTTTTTTTTTTCATTTTGTTAATTGTGCTTTGGGTACAAAGTCTATGAAACTGGGAAGCAGATGTGGCTCAAGCAATTGGGCTCCTGCCTACCACATGGGAGGTCCCGGATTGGGTCCCCAGTGCCTCCTGGAGAAGACGAGCAAGACAGCGAGCTGGTGATGGGCAGGCATGTCAACCTGATGCAAGATGATGATGCAACAAAGAGATACAAAGAGGAAAGACAATGAGACACAACAACCCAGGATGATGAGGTGGCTCAAGTGATTGAGTGCCTCTCTCCCACATGGGAGGTCCCAGGTTCAGTTTCCTATACCTCCTAAAGAGAAGATGAGGGAAACGGACTTTGACCCAGTGGTTAGGGCATCCGTCTACCACATGGGAGGTCCGCGGTTCAAGCCCCGGGCCTCCTTGACCCGTGTGGAGCTGGCCCATGCGCAGTGCTGATGCGCGCAAGGAGTGCCGTGCCACGCAAGGGTGTCCCCCACGTAGGGAAGCCCCACGCGCAAGGAGTGCACCCGTAAGGAGAGCCGCCCAGCGCGAAAGAAAGTGCAGCCTGCCCAGGAATGGCGCCGCCCACACTTCCCGTGCCGCTGACGACAACAGAAGCAGACAAAGAAACAAGACGCAGCAAAAAGACACAGAAAACAGAAAACCGGGGGGGAGGGGAATTAAATAAATAAAAATCTTAAAAAAAATAAAAATAAAATAAAGAGAAGATGAGGAAATAGAACACGCAACAAATAGACACAGAAAGCAGACGACAAGCACAAACAATGACGGAGAATAAATTAACAAATCTTTAAAAACAAATAAATAAATAAAGTCTATGAAACTAATACCTAACACAAGGTATTAAAGATTCTTCTCTAGGCTTTCTTCCACGAGTTTTATAGTTCTGGTTCTTATATTTAGGTCCATTTTGAGGTGGTATTTGTATATGATATTAGGTTAAGGGTCCACATTCATTCTTGTTCTTCTTTCTCATCTTCAATCTTTTGCATATGGAGATAGTTTTCTCAGCACCATTTTTTGAGGAGATAAATTATTTCCCAATCGAGTGTACTTGGCACCCTTGTCAAGAGTCAGTGGTAGAGGGAAGCAGATATGGCTCAACTGATAGAGCGTCTGCCTATCATATAGGAGGTCCAGGGTTCAAACCCAGAGCGTCCTGGCCTGTGTGATGAGCTGGCCGATGTGCAGTGCTGCCATTCACAAGGAGTGCCATGCCACACAGGGGTGTCCCTCACATAGGGTTGCCCCACACGCAAGAACAGCACCCCACAAGGAGAGCTGCCCCATGTGAAAAAAGCGCAATCTGCCCAGCAGTGCCACCACACACATGGGGAGCTGACGCAGCAAGATGACGCAGCAAGATGACACAACAAAAAGAGACAGACTCCCGGTGCTGCCAAGAATGCAAGCAGACACAGAAGAACACACAGCGAACGGACACAAGAGAGCAGGCAATGGGCGGGGAGGGGAACAGAAAGAAATAAAATAAGGCGGCAGACTTGGCCCAGTGGTTAGGGCCTCCGTCTACTACATGGGAGGTCCACGGTTCAAACCCCGGGCTTCCTTGACCCGTGTGGAGCTGGCCCATGTGCAGTGCTGATGCGCGCAAGGAGTGCCCTGCCACGCAGGGGTGTCCCCTGCGTAGGGGAGCCCCACGCACAAGGAGTGCACCCCAGTAAGGAGAGCCACCCAGTGCAAAAGTGCAGCCTGCCCAGGAATGGCGCCGCATACAAGGAGAGCTGACACAAGATGATGCAACAGAACGAGACAGATTCCGGGTGCCGCAGACAAGAATACAGGCAGACACAGAAGAACATACAGCGAATGGACGCAGACAACCGGCGGGGGGGTGGGGGGTGGGGGGCAGGGAACGGGTGAGAAATAAATTTAAAAAAAAAAATCTTTAAAAAATACAATAGGGAAACAGACTTGGCCCAGTGGTTAGGGCGTCCGTCTACCACATGAGAGGTCCGCGGTTCAAACCCCGGGCCTCCTTGACCCGTGTGGAGGTGGTCCATGCGCAGTGCTGATGCGCACAAGGAGTGCCGTGCCACGCAGGGGTATCCCCCGCGTAGGGGAGCCCCACGCGCAAGGAGTGCACCTGTGAGGAGAGCCGCCCAGCGCGAAAGAAAGTGCAGCCTGCCCAGGAATGGCGCCGCCCACACTTCCCATGCCAGCTGACGACTACAGAAGCGGAAAAAGAAACAAGATGCAGCAAATAGACACAGAGAACAGACAACTGGGGGGGGGGGGCGGAATTAAATAAATAAATAAATCTTTAAAAAATAAAAAATAAAATAAAATAAAAATATAAGAGGTTCCCATATACTCCCCCCACACACACACTCCTCCCACATCAACAACCTCTTTCATCATTGTGGCACATTCTATCCCATAAATTTTGAAAAGTTGTGACCTTGTTTTCAGTGGTCTCAATGTATTTACTAATTTCTCCTTCAACCCACTGATTGTTTAGGAGTGTGTTGGTGAGTCTCCACACAATTGTAAAGTTTCCCTTTTCCCATCTATTATTTATCCATTATGAAATGAGAAGATGCTTTGTATAATTTCAATCTTTATATTTATTGAGACCTACTCTGTAACTCAAAATGTGGTCTATCCTGGAGAAAGATGCATGGGCACTTGAGAAAAACGTATAACCCTATATATAAGTTTGGGTGCAACATTCTATACGTCAGCTAGTTCTAACTAGTTTATCATATTTTTCAATTTCTCCATTTCCTTATTGATCTTCTATCTACTTGTTTTATCTAATGATCTGAGTGGCTTGTTGAAGTCTCCAACTATTTTTGTAGCGATACCTATTTCACCCTTCAGTTTTACCAGAGTTTTTACCTCATGTATTTTGGAGCACCATGGTTAAGGTGGATAGGTATTTAAGACTGTTATTTCTTCCTGGTGGATTGTTCTTTTTATTAATATATAACAGCCTTCTGCATCTAACTCTTTTGCATTTAAGGTCTGTTTTGTCCAATATTACTATAGCTACCCCAGCTCTTTTTTAAGAGCTATCTACATGGAGTATCTTTTTTCCAACCTTTCACTTTCGATTTGTATCCCTGGGACTAAGGTGAGTCTCTTGTAGGCAACATATGGCTTGCTCATGTTTTTGTTTTGTTTTTAATTCATTCTGTCAGCGTGTATCTTTTGATTGGAAAGTTTAATCCTTTCACATTCAGTGATATTACTGTAAATGCATTATTTACTTCCACCATTTTATCCTTTGGCTTTCATATGTCGTATCTTATTTTCATCTGTCTTTTCACTCTTTTGGTTATCCTTTCTGCTAGTCTTCTCCTATACTCTCCTTCAACCCTCTTCTCTCCTGTCTTATTCCTTTGGGCTATGAAGGCTCTCTTAAATGCTTCCTGCAAAGGCAGATTCTTTTCTACTAACTCTCTTAATTTCTGTTTATTTGTGACTATTTTAAACTCACCTTCATATCTAAAGAACAATTTTGATAAAAATCGTCAGTTGGCAGTTTCTCTCTCTCATTATCCTAATTATTTCACACCACTGTCTTCTTGCCTCCATGATTTCTGATGAGAAATCTAACTGGGCATCTCTTGCTGCTCTCAGGATTTTCTTTTTTGTCTTTGGCATTTGACATTCTGAGTAGGGTCTTGAAGTAGGTCCATTCGGATTTATTTTGATAGGGGTATGCTGTTCTTCTTGGACATATAAATTATTTCATGAGGGTTGGGAATATTTCAGTCATTATTTCCTCAAATACTCTATCTTTTCCAATCTTTTCTCCTTCTGGAACTCTCATTACACATATGTTGCTGCACTTCGTGTACCATTCAACTCCCTGAACCTCTGTTCAATTTTTTTTCTTTCTTTCCTCTCTCCGATTCCATTTCAGCTGTTCTGTCTTCTGCATCACTTATTCTTTCTTATACACTTTGACTCTGCTCTTGTATGCCTCTTATATTTTTGTTTGTTTGTTTCTTTTGAGGTACCAGGACTGGTGATCGAACCCAAGACCTTGTATGCCACTGAGTCACATCGGCTCCCCTGTGTTGGCTCCCTAGTCTGTTTGCTGATTGTTTTGCTCATTTTTTTTTCACACTGTTTGCTTGTTTTCTTTAGAAGGCACCAGGAACCAAACCCAGGCCCTCCCATGGGGTAGGCGGGTGCTTAACTGCTTGAGCCACCTCTACTCCTCTAATGTGTTTTTTTTTTCCAATGTGTTTTTTTTAATATAATTTTTAAGATTTATTTATTCTCTCCCCTTCTCCCCACCGTTGTCTGTTCTCTGTGTCCATTTGCTGCATCTTCTTTGTCTGCTTCTGTTGTTGTCAGCGGCACGGGAATCTGTGTTTCTTTTTGTTGCATCATCTTGTTATGTCAGATCTCTGTGTGTGTGGCAGGCTGCACTTTCTTTCGCACTGGGCGGCTCTCCTTACAGGATGCACTCCTTGCACATGGGACTCCCCTACACGGGGACACCCCTTGCATGGCACAGCACTCCTTGCATGCATCAGCACTGCGCATGCGCCAGCTGCACACGGGTCAAGGAGGCCCGGGGTTTGAACCACGGACCTCCCATGTAGTAGACAGACGCCCTAACCACTGGGCCAAGTCTGCTTCCCTCCAATGTGTTTTTGATCTCACCTATTGTATCTTTCATTCCCACAAGCTCTATTATTTTTCAACTCAGGGTTCTGAATGCTCTCTGTGCTCATTCAGCCAGTGTCTTCTTTAATGTCCTTTATCTCCTTAGCCATACTGCCTTTCAATTCACTGATTTAATTTAGGAAATCTTGGAAACGGACTTTGGCCAAGTGGTTAGGGCGTCCGTCTACCATATGGGAGGTCCGCGGTTCAAACCCCGGGCCTCCTTGACCCGTGTGGGGCTGGCCATGCGCAGCGCTGATGTGCGCAAGGAGTGCCGTGCCACACAAGGGTGTCCCCCGCGTGGGGGAGCCCCACGCGCAAGGAGTGCGCCCGTGAGGAAAGCCGCCCAGCGTGGGAAAAAAAAAAAAGAGCAGCCTGCCCAGGAATGGCGCCGCCCACACTTCCCGTGCCGCTGACGACAACAGAAGCGGACAAAGAAACAAGACGCAGCAAAAAGACACCAAGAACAGACAACCAGGGGAGGGGGGGGGGGAATTAAATAAATAAATAAATCTTTTTTTTTTAAAAAAAAATAATAATAATTTAGGAAATCTGTACGAATCTCATTGATTAGTTGTCTCAAATCCTGCATCTCATCTGGGGCTTTGATATATTCCTTTGCTTGCGCCACTTCTTCCATTTTCTTAGTATGGCTTGAATTTCTTACTCAGCACTGCATTTCCTACATCTCTTTAGTTTTTGTGTTTTCGTTTTCATTCGCTTTAAGATATTCCCTAATTTTTCTTTGTGCTCTCTTCTTTGACCAAATGGTTAACAATGTGTTGTTTAATTTTTACATATCTGAGAGTTTTCCAGTTTCCCTTTTTATTATTTCTAGCTTTATACCACTGTGGTCAGAGAAGATCCTTTGCACGATTTTTTAAACGTTTTTTAAAATTTACTGTGGTATATCACTCATGCATAAACATACATAAACAGTAAGTGTATAGTAATAGTTGTGAACTCACAAAACAAATATACAAAACATCATACAGGGCTCTCATTACCTCACCCTACCATGAATACCTTGTATTGTTGTGAAACATTTTAAACTAATTATTAAAGAACATCCTCAAAATATTACTACTAACCAAAGTATCTTATATTTGGTATATTTCCTCCCCAACCCAACCTATTTTTTTAATATCATTTATACATTAACATAAACAGTAAGTGTATTGTAAAATTTGTGAACTTATAAAGCAAACATGCATAACATTTCATTGTACAGGGGTTCTATACATCAACCCACCACCAACACTTTGCATTATTCTGATAAATTCGTTACCAATTATGAAAGAATACTGTCAAAATTTTACTACTAACTATAGTCCCTAGATTATATTTAGTGTATTTTTCCCCAATGTACCCTATAATTTTTAAAATATATTTTTATATTTGTATAAATATACAAATACAGGACAATCATGCCCATGTGCAGAATTCCCATACAAAACCCCTCTATCAACACACCACACCGTGGTAGAACATTTGTTACAGATTATGGAATAATATCATCAGTATTATTACCAGTCCATGGCATACATTTGGAACACTTTTTCCATATTTCCCTATTATCAACACAGTATACTCTGGCATAAATACATGAATATTACATTATTACTGTTAATCACAGTCCATAGGTCATTCCAGTTGTATTTTTCTCATGCTTCCCCCCTTTCCCATCACCCTGCAGTAGTGATGTACATCTGTTCTATCTCACAAAGGACACTCTTCCATCTGTGACATCAACCACAATTCTCATCCACCTCTGGGTTTACTGTGTTATTCAGTCCCTAGATTATTCTTTAGCTTTCTGTCAATTGGCATTTACATCCCTAGATGATCCGTTTCAGCGACACTCCCATTTTTAAACCAGCTGTTACTCACTATAATGTGTTTCCATCAACTATACATTTCCACACTTTTAGTGTAAAGTTAATTAAAACTTCTACACACATTAAATACCAGTAGTCCATCTCAGTCCTCCTCTTATCTCCTTTAAGAGTTCACCACCTACCACCAGGTCTTGAAAATATTTTCCATTTTATTCTAGAAGCTTTATGGCTCTTGCTTTTATATATTTAGATTTTTGTTCCAATTTGAGTTAATTTTTGTATAAGGTGTGAGATAAGGGGTCTTTCCTTCTTTTGGCTATGGATATCCAGTTCTCTTAGCACCATTTCTTGAATGGACTATTCTGCCCAAGCCGAGTGGGTTTGACCGGCTTGTCAAGAATCACTTGATCCTAGATGTGAGGGTTTGTTTCTGAACCATTAATTCAGTTCCACTGGTCTGTGTGTCTGTCTTTATGCCAGTACCATGCTGTTTTTACCACTGAAGCTACGTATTATGATTTAAAGTCTGGAAGTAAGAGTCCTCCAACTTTGCTTTTCCTTTTAAGATGGCTTTGGCTATTCAGGACCCCTTACCCTTCCAAACAAACTTGATAGTCATGCTTTCCATTTGTTTAAAAATGCTGGTAGAATTTTTATTGGGACTGCATTGAACCAGTATATCCATGTGAGTAGAACTGACATCTTAAAGATATTTAGTCATCCAATCTGAGCATGGAATATTCTTCCAGTCATTTAGGCCTTTTTTGGTTTCTTTTATCAATGAATTGTAGTTTTCTGAATACAAGTGCTTTACATCATCGGTTAAAGTTATTCCTGAATATTTGGGTTTTATCTGTCATATTTTATTTTCACCACTTTTTTGACACTTTTAGATACTTTTATTGACATAATCTTCATTTCTAGCCTCTTCCAGGCCTCTCTCTCCTGTCTTTTCTTTACACGCTATAGGACATCCTTTAGTATTTCCTGCAACACTGGTCTCCTGGTTACAAACTCTCTCGGTTTCTATTTATCTATGAATAGTCTAAACTCTCCCTCATTTTTGAAGGACAGTCTTGCTGGATATAAGATTCTTGGCTGAAGTTTTTTCTCTTGCCATATCTTAAATATATCATACCACTGTCTTCTTGCCTCCATGGTTTCTGGTGAGAAATCAGCACTTAATCTTATTGGGAATCCCTTATATGCCATGCATTGCTTTTCTCTTGCTGCTCTTAGAATGCTCTGTCTTTGGCATTTGATATTCTGACTAGTACATGGCTAAGAGTTGGTCTATTCAGATTTATTCAGATGGGAGTATGCTGTACTTCTTGGACATGGATATCTATGTCCTTCAATAGGGTTGGGAAAATCTCTACCATTATTTCTTTAAATATTACTCCTGTCCCTTTCCCTTCTCTTCTTCTTCTGGGACACCCATGACACACATGCTTGCATGTTGCATGTCTCTTGCTGTCATTTACTTCCCTGAGACCTTGTTAAATTTTTTCTATTCTTTTGCTATTATATAATTCCAACATATTTTTAATTTCATTTATTGCTCCTTTCATTCCCATAAGATCTGCTATTTTTCTATGCATGCTTTCCAGTTCTTTGTGATCATCCAATGTCTTTTTAATACCCCTAATCTCTTTAACCATCTCACTGAATTTATTAAGATTTGTTTGAACATTTATGATTACTTGTCTCAACTCCTTTATGTCATCTGGAGGCTTATCTTGTTCCTTTAACTGGGCCAAATCTTTTTTTTTTTTAAGATTTATTTTTTAAAATTTATTTCTCTCCCCTTCCCCTCCCTCCCCCAGTTGTCTGCTCTCTGTGTCTATTTGCTGTGTGTTCTTCTGTGACCGCTTCTATCCTTATCAGCTGCACCAGGAATCTGTTTTTTTGTTGTTGTTGTTGGGTCTTCTTGCTGTGTCAGCAATCCATGTGTGTGGTGTCATTCTTGGGCAGGTTGCACTTTCTTTCATGCCGGGTGGCTCTCCTTATGGGGTGCACGCCTTGCACGTGGGGTTTCCCTACGTAGGGGACACCCCTACGTGGCACGGCACCCCTTGCATGCATCGGCACTGCACATGGGCCAGCTCCACACGGGTCAAGAAAGTCCAGGGTTTGAACCGCGGACCTCCCATGTGGTAAGCAGGCACCCTATCCATTGGGCCAAGTCCACTTTCCCGTATCTTCTTGTTTCTTAGTGTGGATTGTAATTTTTTTGTTGGTGTCTTGACATTTGGCTTACTAGATGTATTTATTCTGGGAGCAGTTTCTCTCTTTAGTTTAGGGCTTTCTTGCCCTTTCTCCCTTGCTGGGTGTGTAGTAGGAGCCAAGGATGTAGTTGGTGCTGCAAGCTGTGGAGGCTCAAGCTGCCCTCATTGCCCAGGGACCAATGAAGCTTCTCCCAAATTTCTCCTTTGCCAGGGGTAGGGACAAAGCCGCAGCCATGTGGAATAAGTCAAGTTGTGCAGGCCTAGACTGTAGTTGCCCAGAGAGACTGATGAAGTTCCAAGTCCCTTTCTCCCATTCCTGGGGCAGGGATGGAGTGCAGGCATGGGCAGCAATCTATGCTGTGCGGGTCCACAGTTCCTCTGGGTAGACTTCTGACTATTCAGCCTGTGCCGGCCAAAGGTTCCTGCAGTTATGTGTGGCGCTGCACACACATAGAGCTGACGCAGCAAGATGACCCAACAAAAAGAGACACAGATTCCCAGTGCTGCTGACAAAATATGCGGACACAGAAGAACATACAGCAAATGGACACAGGGAGCAGACAACTGGGGGGAGGGGCAGGCAGGGAAAGGAAAAGAAATAAATAGTAAATCTTGAAAAAAAAAAAAAAAGTTGGAGGTGGACTTGGCCCAATGGATAGGGCATCCACCTACCACACGGGAAGTCTGCAGTTCAAACCACCAGCCTCCTTGACCCGTGTGGAGTGGCCCACGCACAGTGCTGATGCATGCAAGGAGTGCCGTGTCATGCAGGGGTGTCCCCCGCGTAGGGGAGCCCTACGCGCAAGGAGTGTGCCCCATAAGGAGAGCCGCCCAGCACGAAAGAAAGTTCAGCCTGCCCAGGAATGGCGACTGCACACACAGAGAGCTGACGCAGCAAGATGACACAACAAAAAGAGACACAGATTCCCAGTGCCGCTGACAATAGAAGCAAACAAAGAACACACAGCAAATGGACACAGAGAACAGACAAGTGGAGTGGGGGGAAGGGGAGAGAAATAAGTAAATAAATTTTTAAAAAGCAATTACTGGGGAGCTGATGTGGCTGAGCGGTTGAGCACCAGTTTCCCATATAAGAGGTCCCGGGTTCAATACCCCACCCCCACCCCATACCTTAAAAAAAAAAAAAAAGCATTTACTGGCTCTCTGCCTAGAGGAGCCCGCACCAAATCTTGTTGTGTATTTCTGCCTTTCTCTCCCATTTCTCAGCAAGCTCTGTCCTTTCTGCTATTTCCCAAGTAAATTCTTTTTACTGGCCTAACTCAAAAAAAGAGAATGCGATTACCCGGTAAATGTAAACCCATGAGCTGAGCAGCACCTCCAAAGCACAAGACACAGCTCCACGTCTCCCCAGCCCTCAGGTTCAGGCGTGGAAGACGACGGAGGGGAGCCGCTCAGCAGTGGAGACCCGCCAGGATGCAGCCCCACGTTCCTGCTCCTGCTCCTCTACCCTCCAGAACCAAAGGGAAGGAGGAAACACCAACACTCGGGTCAAAAAGCTGCAACGTGGGAAGCAGATTTGGCTCAAAGGATAGAGTGTGCGCCGACCACATGGGAGGTCCGCGGTTCAAACCCAGGGCCTCCTGACCCGTGTGGAGCTGGCCCACATGCAGTGCTGACGCACACAAGGAGTGCTGTGCCACGCAGGGGTGTCCCCCGCGTAGGGGAGCCCCATGCACAAGGAGTGCGCCCCGTAAGGAGAGCCGCCCAGCGCGAAAAAAGCGCAGCCTGCCCAGAACTGGTGCTGCACACATGGAGAGCTGACGCAGCAAGATGACGCAACAAAAAAGAGACATTCCCAGTGTCACCAACAATGCAAATGGACACAGAAGAACACAGAGAATGGACACAAAGAGCAGACAAGGGGGCGGGGGAAAGGGGAGAGAAATAAATCTTAAAAAAAAAAAAGCTGAAACATGACAGACAAATCAGACTGTTGATGGAAGAGGAAAAAGCTGCATTACACAAAGATACAAAGGTAAACATCTGAGAAACTACCAAGAGCAAGAGAAACACGAGAAAGAAGAGGATGGAGGGTAGGTGGTGGCTTAGGTGACACCACCACAGGGTGCCACCAAGGACAGCTCTGGAGAGAGAAGGTGGAGATGGGAGAGCAGGGAGGGCCCTACTGCTTCTCCTAGTAAGCTCTTGATTTAACCTACAGAAGAAAAACTTCTGAATGCAACTAATTTCTAATATTTTGAAGAATCTATTTAAAATCTGTGATGAACCATATAAAAAGAGACTGCCAAAAAGCACTCAAGAAACAGGTCACAGTGAGCAGCTGCCTCTGGCAAAGGAGGGCTGGCAACTAAAATACAATGAAAAGGCTTAAAAGCTGTGTGTATAACTCAGAATTTATTACACATTCCAAGAGGAAATGTAATAGACTGCAGAAAAGAAAGGATCAGCCCACCAATTAGCCTGACAGATGTATGTGAAGAAATTATAATCAAAAGTCAACAAACATGGACAGCCTGGAAGAGAAGAGGATGAGCATGTTACAAAGCAGAATTCCAGTCTTCATTTCTAAATTAAATTTCAAAATATAAAGAATTTCAAAAGTCACTGTATTAGTTAGCCAAAGGCATGCTGATGCAAAATACCAGAAATTGGTTGGTTTTTATAAAGGGTATTTATTTGGGGTAGAAGCTTACAGACACCAGGCCATAAAACGTAGGTTACTTCCCTCACCAAAGTCTTCTGCCACATGTTGGGCACTACGGCTGCCTATGTCTGCAGGGCTCAGGCTCCTGGCTCCTCTCTCCCAGGGTTTGCTTCTCTTTCCTCACAACCAAGCTCCCCTGTGTGCTTACTTCCCCAGGCTCCAGCTCAAGACTCCAGCATCAAAACTCCAACATCTGAAACTCCAACTTCCCTTTTCCGTGGTACTGACATTGCTCAATCAAAGTCTTAATCACTATTTAATCAAGTTAAAGCAAAACCTCTGAATCCAATATACTCTAATATGCCTGGAGGGGACAGACCAGTTTACAAGCATAATCCAATATTTCTTTTTGGAATTCAGTAATATCAAACTGTTACAGTCACTGAAAATATGAGAACCCTGAAAAGGTTTCACCTTTGCTCTTTAATTCTAATAATAAAAAACAACAGTGATGCTGAGTCTTAAAAAAAAAAAAAGAGGAATAAAAAAAAAGCAAAAGTTGGTCATATCTCTGAGCACTGGCTCCCTGCCACACCTGCAGGAACTAACATCAAAGTATGAGAGACTAGGGAGCAAATGTGGCTCAAGGAGTTGAGCCAGTCCCCAATACTTCTTAAAAACAAAGAACAAACGAAAAAAACAATTTGGGGGAGTCTATGTGGCTCAGTGGTTGAGCGCCAGCTTTCCACTCATAACTCCCAGGCTCATTCCTTGGTCCCAGTATCATTAAAAAAAAAAGTATTTTTAAAAAGTATGAAAACAAAAAGACCAAAAAAGAAAAAAAAAACAAACCAACCAACAAGAGGGATGAACCTAGACCAAAAGCCTAAGAAGCGCCTGGCAGCACCACATCAGCCAACAGCACCCGGCCGGTGAGCCGCACTGTTCACAGAGCAACGCGCACGGCCCGCTCTCCAGGGTGCTGCGCGTGCATTTCTGCACTAAAGAAACCAGCATTCTGTCCTCCAGCGTTGACAAAGTTGACAAAAAAGGAAATGACAAGATCAAGCACCCAGGAGTCACAGCTCGGAGACAGAGGCCTGACCCATCATCGCCTCAACCCGGGTCGCACCCCTGCCCGAACCCGGGATTTCCCAAATCATAAAACTCCCCCTGAGCAGGATGAGCTACGGAGACCCACAAACACGGCCACCCTGAGGCCCTTCTAACGCGGCACACAGAGCTCCTGTTTCAAGACCTAGCGGAATATTTAATAAATGCCGAATTAATTTTATCAGTAATAACTTAGGTCCAGAAACCAAATAAAAGATGACTTTTCTTCAGTAAACTAATGCTTAGAACACAAGAATTCAAAAGGAGGTCACAAGTTGAGAAAAATAACTGATATGTTGAAATCCAAACGTGGTCAAAAAAGAACCGAGCACTTGCTAAAATGTATTACTCAGAAAGTAGGCTATCCACGGACCGATGTGTGAAGGAACCATGTGACATTTCTGTATGCTGCCAAGTGCCCAAGCCACACCCTTTCAGGCACCTCTCCTGCATCTCAGCCCCCAGCCCCACTCGCACAGTACCTATGGCAGTGGGAATGGCAGGGAAGAGAATGCGGGTGGCACAAAGAGAGGAGCCGGGCCTGTATGCTCTTGGGCGGCCTGTGTTCAGTGATGCTCTGAATCACTCAAAGGGAGGGGGCCAAGAGCAAGCCAGAACCCTGCAAACAGACCAGGACTGCCTGAGAGCCGCAATGTTGCCGCCAGCACAGCACCGGAGCGGGAAAACCTTTGTCTTCCACAGAAATAATCTAGGGTAGGCCCACTGCTAACACCAGAAATACACCAAAAATCCTCAGCATAGTCTCACATCCATACAGGAAACTAGGAGGCAGAAGTTAAAGTATTTTCCATAGATTTAGAGTTTTTCTAATCTCATAATATCTAAAAATCTCAGGGTATTTAAGTCACAGACAACTCACAAGTTGTCAGTTCTAAGTGCCCTCTTCTATCTGAGGAACACCAAGCCAAACAAGGAGATGATTTGTGTCACCACAGAAACAGCATAATACAACTAGCAACTATAGTAAAACATTTCAGCTGAGTGGTCTCACCGACTACAGAAAGAAATCTATGGGAAGCAGATGTGGCTCAGGCAGTTAGGTGCCTGCCTACCACATGAGAGGTCCCAGGTTCAGTTCCTGGTACCTCCTAAAGACCAGCAAGACAACGAGCTGACATGATGGACTGGCGCAGTGAGCTGACGCAACAAGATAACACAACAAAGTGACACAACAAGGAAGCACAATGACAGACACAACAAGCAGGAAGTGGAGGCGGCTCAAGCCGTTGGGCACCTCTCTCCCACACAGGAAGACCCAGGTTCAGTTCCTGGTACCTCCTAAAAAAATGGGCCCACAACTAACAAACCCAGACAACAGACAGAAGTGCAAACAATGGGACAACGGGGCAGGGGAATAAACTTTAAAAAGTTTTAAAAAATAAAAAGGAAGGAAGAGATCAACGCTTGTGGGTGCCCACTAGGAAAACTTTTCTCATCATCTGGAGAAGATAATCACAACTTCATATTCAAATCTTCAACTTCAAATGACACAAATTCATAAAAATACTTTAAAATAATACTACCATATTAGTGTAGTTAGGGAACAAGGAGGTTAGGACGTATTGAAATGTTCTGGGAGCAACATGCAGGTTCAGAGCACTCCAAAGGCTGCCTCGGCCCCACTGGATATATGATTCAAAAGGCTCACTCCTCCGGGTGTTACTCCACCATCAGCACAGAGTAAATTATGCTCCCACAGTGCAGATGCCAGAACACACATGAAATGCTATTGACAATACTAGGGTGTTTCCCAAACTTCCACAGGAACATTTTCTGAAATGCAAATGATGGAAAGAAACAGCAGTGCCCCATGCACTGCAGCCCCCGGCCTAGAGCTCTGGTTAAAGAACTGTCCTCCTAGAAAGCCTAGGCACTGAACGCTTCTTCCCACATGCACTGCCTTTGTGGAAGCAAACAGACCCTTCTTCAAACTAACTTGCCGCCCTGTGACTACAATTAAACTATCCCATCGTATCTTGTGTGCAAGGAAGTACAAGGTCCACCCATTAGACTGCAACGAGCCAACTTCACAGGACTGAACTGCTAACACACGCATGTGCCTTGAGCTGCAAAGCAGCAGGACTGCAGCTGGACATGTGGCTGCTGCTGTGATTCTCAACGCTGCTGCTCAGGAAGTCTCCCCACGGCGGGCACCCATGCCCAGCATCCCAGTGAACCCTCCCCAATGGTCCGTGAGGCAGGCACTGTGCCCAGGGCCAGTGAGGGAACATCTCCTCTGTCGAATGGGGTGGGACTGTGAGTAGCAAGAAACTAGCTTGTGTGAGCACTTACTACAGGGCCTGGCACACAATAAATATTGGCTACTAATATTACAATCTGCAACTGACAGAGGAAAAGACCACGGTTCAGAAAAGCTCCCACACTAGTGACTGGCAGAGCTGTGTGTCAGTCAAAGTCTGGTTCCAAAGTTCTTTTTTTTTTTAGGCTGTCTTTTCATTTTATTGACCATCCTCTCTGAAGTTCTGTACAGCAGCTCAATCAGTGTTTGGTAACTAACTACCTGGCAAATAAGAGCAATTCTCCCTTGTCTTGGTAAAAACTTATTTTCGAGTATATCAAGCATTCTCTTGTATAAGGTACTATATTGACCCTTGACATGCATTTGTTAATAAAAATAAAACAAATACATGTATAGCAAAGTTTATAAAGCTGGATTAAATTACGGTAGATGGTTGGCACTTTGGTAGTGGCATCTTGATAGGAAGCTGGCATCCTGGTAGACAGTCGGCATTTTAACATCCTGGTAGGTGGATAGCATCTTGGTAAATGGTTGGCATTTTCACATCTCAGTACGTAGCTGGCATCTCCGTAAACAGCTGGCATTTTAGCATCTCAGTAGGTGGCTGGCACTTTGGTAAACAGTTGGCATTTTGGCATCTCAGTAGAAGGCTGGCATTTTGGCATCTTGGTAGGCAGCTGGCATCTTAATATTTCAATAGCTGCCTGGCATTTTGGCATTCGGTAGGTGGCTGGAATCTCAGTATATGGTTGGTATTTTGGCATCTTGGTAGGCAGCTGGCATCTTAGCATCTCAATAGGTAGGTGGCTGACATTTTGGCATCTCGGTAGGCAGCTGGCATCTCAGCATCTTGGTAGGTGGCTGGCATTTTGGTAGTGGCATCCTAGTACATGACTGGCATTTTAACATCTTGGTAGACAGCTGGCATTTTCAGTTCTGAGTAGGTGGCTGGTATTTTGGCAAACAGCTAGCATTTTAGCATCTTAGTAGGTGGCAGGCATTTTGGTACACAGCTAACATTTTGGCATCTTGATAGGTGGCTGGCATTTTGGCAAACATGGCATTTTGGCATCTCAGTAGGTAGCAGGAATTTTGGCAAACATGGCGTTTTGGCACTTGGTAGGCAGCTGGTATCTCAGCATCTTAGTAGGTGGCTGGCATTTTGGTAAATGGTTGGCATTTTGGCATCTCAATAGGCAGGTGACACTGCAGACTGTTGGCATTTTGGCATCTCAGTAGGTGGCTGGCATCTTGGTAGTGAAGGCTGCACCTAACTGTGGCCCACCAGATGGGCCCTGTTCCTTCTGAGTATCACAGGCAGGCTGAGAGGTAAGCTGTCATTCCTAAGTGGTCACCCTGAGGTTGGGATACGTGTGCAATCTGTGTGTCTGATAAACTGACAGGCCCCAGAGGCTCCCAAACACACCTGAGTCTGAGCATAGCAGCCAGCTCCACAGCAAACTGCTACATCGAGGCCTTCTGTGTCAGTTAAAGGCACAGAAGCTTGGGAACACCTGCATATTTCTAAAAAAGCAGCACAGGTTCAAGGTCATGCCTACTCTCCTAACACCTATTTGCATCTCAACCCACTTGAGGAAGAGGCCAGCTGGACACAAAAGGACACAAAAGCACACTCGGTCTCGGAGCTGGTCATTTACTCAGAAGGTCTAGAGGTCATAATTACCTTTGAACCTTTGTCACACAGCATTTTCAGAGTTAAATTTTAATAAAAAATAAAAGCAAAGGCAAATGAAACAAGTTTGAGCGCCACATCACTACCATGCTCAAAGGAAAGCAACATGTAGGTGCCTCTGTCAGTAACAGTCAGTTAGGGTGACCCAATCAGACAGGATGATGCAAGAGAAAACGGCAGCAACAGACACCATTTTAAAAGGTATAAATTCTATATACTGTCATTTTAATAAGGCTCATTTGTGCTTACTCTTCAATACTATATCTTCACACTGGAGAGAACATAATTCTCATTTTCCTTCTCTATAAAATAGGTAACAGTCACCTTGCAAGGCCGTCCTATGTTTATGGAGGGCTCACGTCAGTGACTATGAGGGCCTGGCACAGAGGAAGTGCTCCACAAAAATGGGAGGTGGTGTCATTTTCAGAGTGTTTGCAATTCCTATCAGGGAAATCTTCTAAGTAATTTCATAAGAAAATACACCGCAAAGAGAGGGCAACTGTTTGGACAAGTACAGAAATACTTCATAAACAACTGTCATCGGTAAACTGTAGACTTTTGAGTTTCATTCAAAGTTAAACTGGACCATTAGGTTGCATTAAAACCTTTGCAATTAGTCTCATGATTCAAAGTATAAGATGGACAAAACTCAGCAGAAGTTCTCATCTGGAACACAATTTCTTTTTCAGTTAATTTAAAAAGCAGTTGTTGACAGATTTCATACATTTTTACAAAGTCCATTCATACTTAGAAATTTATTTTAAAGGCCACATCAAGAGAATTTTAGCAAAATTTACTGCAACTGACAAAAACATTTCAATTTAACAGTAAGCTAAATATGCATCAAAACAAATATTAAAATCCTGTGAGGGTGACGGGAAAAGACACTTAAAACCATTGTTCAAAGAAATGTAAATTTGGTACTATATGGCAAAAATTATTTTCTACTTCTCTTTATTTACCTTAGAGAAACCCTCTCACAACAGAGTGATCTCTATTTAATAAAGAAAACTTTGATGGGACTGCCTAATAAAAAGCAAACGTTTGCGGTGCCACTCTTCCAACAACAGAAGGGAAAAACTGAAAAGGAGGCAGTGGCATGCGCTATTTCAGAGGGCGCGTGGGTCCTCGCCCTCCCCTGCACTCTTTCCCCCCAGAACGGCACTTGCCTGCACCCCGGCTGTGCCTGGCGACCCTGGCCCCCCAGCTCTCTGACTCTGCTCAGGGTTAGAATAAGATGGAAGACCTTCTGTTGGTTTCAACAGAAGACAACTCTCCTCTACCAGTGAAAAAGGAGAGGCTCCAGGTTAGGCATCTCTAAACAGGCTCCGTACACCTCTCTTGGTGCCCGAGGGGCGAAGCACAGATGAGAGAGGGTGAGCGAGGCATCCTTCCACCCAAGTCAGGACAACCGTGTAAACCAGTCAGCACCGAATTCCTCAGAACACAACAATGGGGATACCAAATGGCTTTGTACATGTCACTTCATAAATGGCTGTTTCTGCTAGTGATATAACACATGCTCAATCAGGAAAATCAAAGTTACAAATAACCCACAAGGACGATGAATAAAGCTCACTCGTATTCATTTATTCAAGAAATACTCACTGAGCATCTACTACATTTCATACACTTTAAAAACATCACCTGGTTTATATGTTAGAAATAACCCGCAAAGTTCTCTATTATAGCACTAGGTTTAAAAAACCACTTATGCGATACAGGTAAAATGTAGAATAATTTTGCAATAAAAGTGCCACTTTAGTATATTGAAAACCTTTCCCAGCAAAACGCCCAGGGACATGTCCCAAGCCTGGCCTTACTATGAACTTCTTTCTCCGGAGAATGAGAAGCTACACTTCATTTTAGCAACTGAAATGTTAAATATCAGCATGTTTGCAAAACTCTAAAACAACTTTTACTTGCTAACGACCTGCCTCATACCAAAGAACTGAGGCAGACCACAGTTGCAGAAACATGCTTTTTCATCCACTCACAATGTGCTCAGGGGAAGGGGTAACAAGAGACAAAATCATATTAGTGAGCTAAAGGTTGTTCGGTAATCTAATCCTTAAACCTTCCGGGTTGAATTGCAAGTGACCTACAACTGCCGAGCTGCTAATCCTCTTCAGGTGATGGCATTATCTGTGAACTGGCCCTGGTATCAGAAAAGAGAAGGTATAGTAGACCCCTCTCTCCGACTAGGGATAGCACTTCCATAAAATATCATTTATCTCCATCCTCATTTATTTTTAAGAAGCAATTTATGAGAAAACTTCCAGAACATATATCATCTCCTTTGCTTCTGCAAATGGTAGGCAGGGCAGGTCATACGAATGGAGCCATTCTTCAAAATGCAAGAAAACCCAAACGTGGAGGTCCTGTGGGCAGGGAGACGACACTAGAGCCCTTCAGTCACAGAGCAGGCATAAATCTGATTTCGCCCTAGCACCAGTGGTCAGTGGGCCCTGGGCTGAAGGGCATCCCGAACACCTGGTCATCGTGCAGTTTTCCCAAGTCAAGAGCGAGGCAGATAACCAACTAATTCCACTGACTCACTAAATTGTCACAGCAGAGTGTAAAGACTTCACTACATGGGTTTCGTTTTTTTTCTCTAACCAAAGACAGAATTTCTAAAAGCATTACTACCAGTGGCAGAACTGACTTTTCAAAAACTTTAGTGTAAAAATAATTATAGATTCAAAGTCGGGAAAAGATGTATGCACTCTTCAGCCTGCCTGTTACCTGCAGGGGAGGACACGGTGGCTCCACTGTACACCTCCCTCAGAACCCAGGCGCCCTGAATGCTGGATGCAGCCACTACCTCGCAGCTGTTGCTAAGCTCATCACTTCACTCATTCATTCAACAACCCACTAGGTGCCAGCAACTGTTCAGGGCACAGAACCACTCCCCATGGATCTTTACCTATAGTTAAGATATTAAGTCTAACAAATTTACCAAGTAAGATGGCAGGAGAATTAAGTGTTGTGGGAAAAGGTGAAGAAGGGAAGGGAGTTAGGAAATAGGAGGCAGAGGGGTGAAATTCGAAGTGGGGTAGTCAGAAAGGCCTCACAAAAGGAAAAGGAAGTGAGTCATGTCTCTGGGAAGTGTTCCCAGCAGGCCCTAGGACAGAGCTCGGAGTTCTCAGGGACCGGCAAGGCAGCCGGTGTGGCAGGGACAGAGGGGCAAGCAGTAGCAAAGTGGCCAAGGGGCGGTGGTTCAGATGCTGTGGGGACCAAGAGACCACCGAGGACCACCATCGCCCCACAGCAGGGGTTCTTCAGCCAGGCTCCAGAGTATCTCCTGCCTACCCTGCCAGGCGCTCTGCTGTCACCAGGGCCAGCGGTGACACAAACCCTGCAAGTAAGCTGCCACAGCCTGCTCACTGCATCCCTCCTTTGGCCCCTCACAGCCCAGAGTCACACACTCAATTATAAAGTTTCACAAAGCTCTTAAGTTCTAGTTTCTAATTTCATCTCCTGGTTGTATTCCTGAAACTCAACGTATTAAAAAATTAGAGGGTGAGAGAGAAGCAAATAAAGGAACATAAAATCTTAGTTTCATCTAGAGTTCCGCCTTCAGGCAGCCATGATAATACATGGGCAATATAAATGCTTTTTGTCATCTACATAGACTATTTTTTTTCCCCACCCCATGCCACTTGCAGTGCCTGTCTGCTCTCTGTGTCCATTCTCTGAGTGTTCTTCTATGTTTGCTTGTCTTCTCTTCTTGTCCTCTCTTCTTAGGAAGCACTAGGAACTGATCCTGGGACCTTCCAATGTGGGGGAGAGACACTCAGCTCCCTGGTTTGTGGTGTCTCTCATTGTCTTTCCTCTGTGCCTTTTTTTCCCCCCACATTATCTTGTTGTGTCAGCTCTCTGCAACGGCCTGCTTGCCTTCACCAGGAGGCCCAGGAACCCAACCTAGGACCTCCCACATGGTAGACTGGAGCCCAATCACTTGAGCCACATCTGCTTCCACAGACTATTTTAAATAGACAACTGTTTAAGGACTAAGGAGTCTAACAATTCAAACACAGCCTTCTACAAGGCTTAAAATGTTTGTTTGTACAGCAAACCCACGCCTCCCACATCAAGCCTAAATCTGAAAACAAAAAATAAAGTCAGAACTTTCGTTTCCAGACTCCTTTTCCTGTATGACACAACTTAATTAATTTTTTGAGAAATCATCTTTCAGGCACATGAAATAGGGATTCCCCAAACCATCCACAAATTAGAACCTAAATGGAGTAATCAGTACTGTCTCCTCAGGAGCACAACACAAATCACTGCTCTGAATAATGTCTTCACGGGATGTTTTTTTTTTGTACAAATTAGTGATTTCTGGAATTTACAATAAACATTTAAATCAGGGGTTCTTCACCTTTTCTGTTCCACGGACCCCTTTGCCAGTGAGGTGATAAACCATGGACCTCTTACTAAATCCACACTATACTGTGTATTATTCAATAAATACATCACACTTGTACCAACACGTCCCCACAAGAATAAAGCTTCTTTAATTTTCAATTCAAGCTCACGGACCCCTGGTTAAGAAGCCGATTTAAACGATTAATTTGCACTGCCTTAGGGGCAACTTTCAATTCCTCAAACTGCAACAGAATGACCTAGAGACTAAATCTGGTGTTCTCACCCTTACCAGTCCCCCACGTGAGGGAAAAGCCGAGGAGGAGGACACCTGGCTGAATGGAGGCCACGGGCGCGCGGAGCTTCCCCGGGGACTCGGCAAGACCCCCACAGGGGTGAGGGCCCACCCACCCGCGTGGAGAACCGCTCACTTAAAAGCAGCCCACCCGGGACGATGAGGTAACGCGCTCGCCGAGAGCCAATCGCTCGCCGACAGCGGCGCACGGGGAAGCTGCGCCTGGCGCACGCACGGGGCACCTTGGCAGGCGCTCCTGACGCAAGGCCCGCGCGGCAGGTACTCAGCGCACGATTTTGCAAGAGCGCCGGCCGTCCCGGCCCTGCGTCGTCCAGCAACATCCCCGGCCGCCCTGCCCGCCCGAGGGTCCCCGGGGTCGGCCGCGGCCGAGCTCGGCCCCTGCTCGCGCCGCCGCAGACGCGTCCAGGGGCGGCCGCCCCCAGCCTCTCCCCAGGCCCGCGCGCCCCAGGTGCCTCGGCCGGCGCGACGCGCCCGGCGCAGCCCCAGAGAACCGGCGCCCGCCCGCCCGCACGCCCGGGGGCGCGAGGGGCGCCGCCACTTCCGGCCGCGGCGCACTGGCCCCCCGCCCCCTCGCCCTCGGGCCCCCACCCGCCCGGGCCCGACGCGAGGCCCGGCCCGCAGCGAGCTCACCTGTGCGCGCGCCCGCCCGCGGCCCCGCTCCTCGCTCCTCGCTCCTGCGCTCCGCGGCGCTGCTGCGCGGCCGGCCCACGCGCTCCTCAGCGGGGACTGCGCCTCCGAGACCCCGGGCGGCGGCGGCGGCGGCAGCAGAGGGCGCGGGAGCGGAACCGGCAGAGGCGGTAGGACGCGCACGCTCACGCACGCACCCGCACCAGCGCGCGCGTCCCCGGAAGGACGTAGGCTCCGGCGGATCCGAGTGCCGGGAGGGGCCGGCGCGAGTGCGTCGGGGTGCGGCGCCCAGTGATAGCCCGTGGGCGGGCTCAGCGGGGGCGGAGCCTCGTGGCGTCCTGTGGACGGGGCGGACGGGGACGGTGACAGCCCGTGGGCGGGGCCGGAGGGGCGGGGCGACGCGACAGCCCGGGGGCGGGGCGACAGCCCGGGGGCGGGGCCGGAGGGGCGGGGCGACGCGACAGCCCGTGGGCGGGGCCGGAGGGGCGGGGGCCGGAGGGGCGGGGCGACGCGACAGCCCGGGGGCGGGGCCGGAGGGGCGGGGGCCGGAGGGGCGGGGCGGGGCGACAGCCCGGGGGCGGGGCCGGAGGGGCGGGGGCCGGAGGGGCGGGGCGACGCGACAGCCCGGGGGCGGGGCGACAGCCCGGGGGCGGGGCCGGAGGGGCGGGGCGACGCGACAGCCCGTGGGCGGGGCCGGAGGGGCGGGGGCCGGAGGGGCGGGGCGACGCGACAGCCCGGGGGCGGGGCCGGAGGGGCGGGGGCCGGAGGGGCGGGGCGGGGCGACAGCCCGGGGGCGGGGCCGGAGGGGCGGGGGCCGGAGGGGCGGGGCGACGCGACAGCCCGGGGGCGGGGCCGGAGGGGCGGGGCCGAGTGGCCGCCCGCGGGAAGCGGGAGGCCCGCGAGGGCGCAGGGGAGGGGTGCGGACTGTTTTGTCCCGCAGTTGAATTTCTTCGGCGGTCTACGTAAGACCGACACAACGAAACTGTCCTTCCCAAAGAACGGGAGAGGGGGCTGGCGCGAGAGGACGAGCGGCGGCGCCCCGAGCCACTGTCCGGGACGGACACTTGCGCCCCCGTGGGGCGCCGAGATGGCCCCCCTCCTGTCCAGTCACCACCACCCCCAGGATCGCCACGTAGGAAATGCTGGGCGGGGGGTGCCGACCCCTGCCCGCTGCGCCCACTGCGCGCTTCGTCCTCGGAGGGGCGGGCGTGGGGCAGTGGCCGCCTCGCTTCCACTCTTGCCCGTTGGCCTTTTTCCATTAAGCAGCCAGAGCCGTCTTTTTAGGACATCAACCAGATGATGTCCAAGTCTTCCCACACGCTGACCAAAGTCTAAACTCACTGCCAACTGCTTGCGGGCACAACGGGACCTGGTCCTTTACCTCCGGCATCTCACCGCTGCCCTCGGACCAGCCCCGGCGGCTCCTCGGCCAGGCTTGTCCCAGCTGCTTGTCGAGGCCTGTAAGGGGCAGAGAGCGCAGGAAGCCCCTAGCAGTCACGACAGTGGGACGACAGCAGGCAGCAAGGAAGGCCCTGGCTGCCGTGAAGATCGAGGAAGAAAGGCCACATCGGTGTCCATGTCCCTCGACTCCGACTCGGACCAGAACAGTGGAGGGATGAGGGAATAAAACGGGCCTGGTACCAGCTGCAGATGGAAGTTGTGTTGGGAGGGTGTTGGAAGCTGCAAGAATGAGTAAATGAACCTGGCCTTAAAGAAGTCCCTCCTTGGCTCAGAAGTTCCACTTCAGGGATATTCTTCCTGAGAATGTTTTTTTCCCCAATACAAAACAAAAAGATGTGTGCTCTAAGATGTTGATGATGTTGTTTCTTGTAATAGTGAAAATGGAAAACTGCTGAGGGTACAATTAAGCCTATTTAAGGGAATACTACAGTCATTTAAAACTTATACAAAGACTACATAGTAGCATAGAAACTCTGGTTTATTGGATTTACCCAGGTCAGCTAACAGGGAGGTGAAGATAGTCAACCACCACACCAGGGAATCAAGAGTGCCAGCAACTGCAAGCAGGAGAATCTACGCCCCCTGTTGATTTAGAGGTGGAGTGGACATCACCATCCCACGGTCCACAGAATGGAGGAATAAAATATGGATTAGAGTGGATTTACTGATATTCGATCGATATACGATCAAACTATTGTGACTACTAATAAAAGAAATTGTAGCATTTAGGTGGAGAAAGTGGCCACAGTAGTTGCTGAGGGCAGGGAGAGGGAAGAAGAGATGTGATGTGGGGGCATTTTGGGGACTTTGAGTTGTCTTGAGTGATATTGGCAGGGTCAGATGCTGGACTTTATATATCCTGCATAACCCATTGAATGTACTGGGGGAGAGTGTGAACTGCAGGGTAAACTATTATCTATGTGGTGCAGCAGTGCTCCAAAATGTGTTCACCGAGTGGGATGAGTGTGCCACAATGATGGAGGAGGTTGTTGGTGTGGGAGGAGTGGGGTGGAGGGATGGGGGGTATACAGGAACCCCATATTTTTTAACGTAACATTTTGTGATGTATCTTCAAAAAAAATACAATTTACAAAAATGATGGGGTGGGGGGGTGGGGAGTGGGGTATATGGGAACCTCTTATGTTTATGTTTTTTTGTTTTTAATTTAGCGTTCTTTGTGATCTATTAACTGTAATAAAAAGAAGTGTAAAAAAAAAAAAGAATGCTTGCAATTGCTCCTCAAAGTACAATGAGCAAGAAGTATCACAGATAAAGTATGATTACAAATACAGGCAGACAAGCCGACCTGTTCAGAGAAAATAAGACTAGAAGGACATTTGTCAAATGCTGACAGTGGTGAGCACTCTTGGAGTTTGACAGGATGCACTTCAAGGTCTCAGGCCTGTCTTCAGAGCCTTTAACCTGAAAAAGTAAATATCATTACCCTATTCCTTGAAAAAAGCAAACTAAGGTTTTGGAGAAACAAGCATTATTCTTCCTCTCCAATGCAAACCCTTCCCCTCGTGCCCTTGGTCCCACCCCCTCAGATGGCACCAGGACTCAGAATCCCAAAGCCCCCCATCAGACCTCCTCTTATATCTCAGTTACTTAGGTGGACACCTGGCCTCCAACAACTAGAACTGCCAAGTGCATGGAAGCTGGGCCCATGTCAGACTCACCCTTGAGCCACACAAAACCAAGCAGTCTCCTGTCCACAGGGCTTTTCTCTCTTAAATCAATTTTATTGATACATATTAATAAAGCATACAATTCATCCAGTGTCCAATAAATGGTATTTGGTATAATCACATAGTTGTGCATTCATCACTTCAATCATTATTAGAGCATTTTATTTCAATAACAAAAAACAAGAAAATTCTTCGCCTCACAATCTCTTTTACGTTCCTTCTGATGTACATAGCTATTTCTGGCTACTCTTGCATAATTATTAAGCAGTTTTATTGAGATATATTCACATACCATACGATCTATCTGAAGTGTATAATCAATGGCTTTTAGTATAATCACAATGTTGTCCATTCATCATCACAAAACTTTTTTTGAACTATTTCATTACTCCAAAAAGAAAAACTCTACACTCCTTAGCCTACTTCCCCAGCCCACAGGGCATTTTAGGTTTAATTAGCAAAGGCCACCTGGAAGTCATTTCCAACATGGTGCTGGCATCCAAGGCAGTTGTGGTGCTTCCCAGCCGTCTGTCCAGGCTTGCTGGGGCACTGGACTGTGCAGCTCCACATGTCATCCAGGGTAAAGTCAGTAACTTTCCCTCCTGCTCCATCCGGGACAAGCACTACCATCCCAACCCGAAAGGGGCCCTTCCCAAAGGGAATGGCCAGAAAGCAGGAGGAGGTTCTCCCCTGGAAAGATATTTACATATGGTTTTGGTGGGAATTCTGAGGTATGGTTAGGAAGAAAGAAGGGGAGAAAAATTTACCCATGTTTGCTATCTTTTTCATGAAGAAACACTGGGAAGATGAACAAGCATCTAGTCTTGGGGTCATCAGGTGGGAAGCGAGTCCAGGAAGAGGAACCAATCTCTGAGCATTGGAAGGCCAGCTCCCACCCCAGCTGGCCAGCTAGGACCACATCCTCCATGGCCAACTGGCAGCCTGGGTGTGCCGTTGGTAGACGTTTCGACTCGTCTCTTCGGAGCCTGCTTCCTACTCCCTTTCCAGTGTGACAGCACTGTCCCCCCACTTCATGTCTGCCATCTTGGTTCTTCTGGCCTGAGCCAACCACTGAACTCTTTCTCCTTCTTCAGGGACCCCTTCCCTCTCAGGTCCCTGATTCAGAGCAGAGGGGGTCCTTCTAGGGCTGTCATGAAGAGAGGAGGGCCCCCCTGGTCGCCACACCACTGGCCTACAGGATGTCCTCTTGGGGCAGAGGCAGCACTTCCACCGGCTTTCTGCTCCTGGCGGGCCCCTTCCCTGGTCAGGGCTTCCCTCACCTGGTTGTGACCCAGCCTAGCAGCAAATTTTCCTCTGGGGTACTACAGACACACATGGGGCCACAGGGAGCCCAGCAAAATTCAGGGCGCTGCACTGTGACTACTCACTTACAAGTGCAGCTAGATGCTGGCAGGACTGGAAGAAACTCTTAGGCCAGACTTGACCCCCTGGGCAGTGCAAACCCTGACTCGCTAAGCTGATCCAGGGACCCACCAGACTTACCTCTCCCCATATCCAGCTGCCCCCTCGGTGCCTGTGTCCACAGCGTGCACGATTCACGCCTTCGATCACAGCACGTGCTGCTCTCTTCCTGGAACCCTACCCCAATCCATGACATGGCTGACTCCTTGTCACCCCCGAGCTTGGCTCCAACACTTCCTCCTCAGGTTTTCTCTGGCCCACAGATCTGGTATATTCTCCCACAGCTCTCTCTGTTGTTCTTCAGAGCATTTAAGATCAGTAAACTGCAAGTATTCTTACTGATCCCCCCCACTGTATGGGGGAGGACAGGCCCCTCTCTTTCTGTTCCCTTTCTGTTCCTTATGAGGTAAAACACACATACAAACACACATTCTTTCACCAAAGAAATGCTTTATTGACAAATTATCCATTACTCACTTTAAGAAAAAGATAAGTCAGCTACCACCCCTGCAACCTGCCTTCTCACCACATCTCCATCTGACAAGTTTAAGCCAGTTAAAAAACCTTGAAAAGAGGACAGCGAGCAGCATTCTTGCCCCAACACTCATAGCCATGACATATATTGTCAGGGCAGTCCCCAAGGGGCACCTGAAGTGACAAGCACTCCAGAGCCAGCACCTGCTTCTCTGGGGCAGAAAGCATATTGAGGCTCTACCAAACAAGAGCCCTGGACTCACGTGACCCCATCCTGGCCAAGTGAGTTGGTATGCATGAGCAGACCAGCTTTCAGTCCCCTGCTAAGAGCCAGGAAGGCACAGACCGCACCCAGACCTCACGTCCTGCCACGCAGGGCCCCCAGCATGAGGTGCTGCCAGGGCGTGGCGGTTTAAAATGGGGAAAGAGATTGTCCAGCTCCTGAGAAAGTTGACAGCTGAATTCCTGCAGACCTTGACAGCCCCGCCCCCAACCTAGGTGGCCACTTCTGCTTCTCGCCCACCTTGTGTGAGCAGGAAACGAGGGCAGGCTGGGAGTCACCAACCAGACACCCGTCAGGGGCCAGGCCCACTCAGGAGGCAGCAGCACAGTGGGGAGACAGGCAAGTCTCTGGTGAAGGGTGCTGAAAACGAGGCTTTTTATTCTTGTAGCCCCCACCCCAAGGCCCAGGAAGGAAACAGCGGGGACGGCCACAGTGGTCGAGAGGAGAGAGAAGCAAGTTTCATACACTGGGATGGAACAAGTTAGTGAAATAAAACCCACAGGCATACCGGCCTGCAGGATGTATGCAAAATTCCAAACAGTGCTCAGAACCCATCAAAGAACCCTCATTTTTATATAAAAGAAGATTATAAACAAAGCATAAGGCGATGTAAGGCATGTTTCAGCTTGAGTCCAATGAAATAATATTCTCTATGAAGACAAAGCTGCTTTGCTTAGTTTTAATTTTTGAAAAGTCCACTGTGTTTAAAAAATAAAAAATTTACTTTGTTAAAGCTCAATCATTAGTGTAACAATTAGGCAGCTACAAATAATTCTTTTCCTTTCTGGGGGGCCTCAGAAAATGGACAGTTTCCTTGTTCAGCCGTTTGAAATAAAAATTGTGAGTCAGGTTGAGCTTTCCAGGCAAGTGGCATCCTCTGTGCCTTTGGGAAAGAGGAGGTTAGAAATACCACTTACTTTACACATCAGCTCTTCCCATTCCCTCGGCATTTGGACGAGCTCACGAGGTTACAAAAGGGAGCCTGGGTTTTGGATGGAGACCCTCAGGACCCTCCGTCCTGTCCATTTCCTGCGCCCCAGGAAGGAGTACAGTGATCTATTCATCTACAGACTTTAGTGTGAAACGCTTGTGTGCAGACTGCGCGCTCACCACACGAGCCTGGTGGCCACGTCTGCGCAGTGATGGCTGGCTGTGTGCAGAGGGCCTCTCTGCGCCCACCCGGGCCCCGGCTGTGGCTGCTGTGCGGCTGTGACTGGGGAGAGCGGAGGGTTCTTGCACTGGTTCCGTGGCCGGGCAAAGCAACAGCAGATCTTAAAAGGGAGCGGGATCCGGCAGGGGCTTATCACCACTTCCTGCTGGAGAAGGAAGGTTGCCACCTCCATTCTCTCCACCTCCTACGACTTTAGACTAAAAAAGGAAAGATCAAGAAAGAAAAAAGCCTGAGACAGAATCCCTGGTAGGTCCCACACCCAGCCTGGATGTCAAGGTGTTCAGTTCTCTACACCAAGGAACGCGACAGCCATAGAAGGACCTGCGGGCATCTCCAGAGGAAGGCTCCAGGTGAGAAAGCCCAGCCCCAAGGTGGCACACTGTGTCGTTTCATCTCTGCAACCTGGAGAACAGACCGGTGGTTGCCAGGGCTAAGGAGGGGTGGGGGACGGAGGTGACACAGGCAGGGTGTCTGCGTCAAGGTCAGCGTCCTGGGTGAGGTGGTGCTGCTCTCTCAGCTACCACTGGGAAAGCTGGTGAAGATATATGGGTTTCTTGGTATTTGTTGTTAGTACTGTAAATCTATACTTAACACAGTTTTTATTTAAACAAAAAAGCAAAATAAAAACAATAAAAAAAATAGATTAAAAAAAAAAGTTTAGGGAAACGGACTTTGGCCCAGTGGTTAGGGCGTCCGTCTACCATATGGGAGGTCCACGGTTCAAACCCCGGGCCTCCTTGACCCGTGTGGAGCTGGCCATGCGCAGCGCTGATGCGCGCAAGGAGTGCCGTGCCACGCAAGGGTGTCCCCCGCGTGGGGGAGCCCCACGCGCAAGGAGTGCGCCCGTGAGGAAAGCCGCCCAGCGTGAAAAGAAAGAGCAGCCTGCCCAGGAATGGCGCCGCCCACACTTCCCGTGCCGCTGACGACAACAGAAGCGGACAAAGAAACAAGACGCAGCAAATAGACACCAAGAACAGACAACCAGGGGAGGGGGGGAAATTAAATAAATAAATAAATCTTTAAAAAAAAAAAAAAAGTTTATGCAAGGGACAGATCACACCCCATCAAGAGACTCAGGCAGCAGTCAAGGTATTTACCTTTATGGTCCCAACTCGGTCCTCAAAAGACTTGAAGGTTGTAGAGTTCCTTTAAAGAGAGAGGAGAGGACGTCAGCACCAAGGAAAAGAGAGACTCATTGGGGTCATCTTCCAGAAGGACCCCTGAAAGCACCCAGCTGCGGCACCCCCTGCACCCTCTTTAGGGAGCCCAGTGGAAGCATTCCAGAGATTCCCCCATATCAAACAGGTCCGTGTGCCTGCTGACTCCACAGAGCAGGGACCCCTCAGGACAGGCACATGCCCACCATCTAGTCGGTAACACCCAGACTTGGATGGGTGGACACACTCCCTGCCTGGGAGGGCAGGACACTGGGAGCTTTCACTTGGACAGACACTCCTGGCCCCTTTGCACCAGGAGTACAAGTCCCGTGTGTTCACAAACACCTCTCCAAGACATCAAGCCGAAGGAAAGGCAGTGAAAATTCTGGACAACGGTGTGTTGAGAAGGCAGAGGTGGACAAGGGCCAGCCAGCCCGCCTGCCTAGCCCTCCACTCCAGCTGCTCTCCTCGAGCAGAGCCCGCCCCGCCCCCCCAAGGGCCCTCGAGGCAGAAGGCTCAGAGACTGACACAGAACCAGACACTCCCAAGGGCTCCCCAGACGCAGCAACCAGGACTGGCCTCTGCAGAGAACTGGGACTGCCCCCT